>NW_026047638.1:22500-170197 GCF_023864345.2 Schistocerca serialis cubense | reverse complement strand
ATGCTCGTCACCAGGCGAAATACATAGGAAAACTCGAGGAGCACCTGGCAGAAATAAATGTGAAAGTCTTAAGTTCGACAAATAAAGGCGTATCACTTCTGGTGAAATTGCCAGATAATGCTTGAAGATGCGACTATGGTAAAACGGGGAGCAATTGGTAGGAGTAACTGTGACACTCTTAAGATAGCCAAATGCCTCGCCACTAGGCGGAATAAATCGGCAAACTCGAGGAGCACCTAGCAGAAATAACTGTGAATGTCTCAAGGTCGACAATTAAAGGCGTATCGCTTGTGGTGAACTGGCCCGAGAAAGCTTGAAGATTTGACTGTGTTAAAATGGGGAGCAACTTGCAGGAGTAACTATGACTCTCTTAAGGTAGCCAAATGCCTTGTAACCAATGGAATAAATCGGCAAACTCGAGGAGCACCTGGCAGGAGTAACTATGAAAGTCTTAAGGTCGACAAATAACAGTGTATCACTTCTGGTGAACCGGCCAGAGAAAGCTTGAAGACGGGACAGTGATAAAACAGGGAGCATCTGGCAGGAGCAACTATGACACTCGTAATGTAGCCAATTGTCCGTCACCAGGCGAAATACATCTGTAACTGGAGGAGCACCTGGCAGAAATAACTTGGAAAGTCTACAGTTCGACAAGTAATGGCGTATCACTTCTGGTGAACTGGCCAGAGAGCTTCAAGACGTGACTGTGATAAAACACGGAGCAACTGGCAGGAGTAACTATGACACTCTTAAGGTAGCCAAATGCTCGTCACCAGGCGAAATACATAGGAAAACTCGAGGAGCACCTGGCACAAATAAATGTGAAAGTCTTACGTTCGACAAATAAAGGCGTATCACTTCTGGTGAACTGGCCAGAGAAAGCTTGAATATGTGACTATGGTAAAACGGGGAGCAATTGGTAGGAGTAACTATGATTCTCTTAAGGTAGCCAAATGCCTCGTCACCAACGGAATAAATCGGCAAACTCGAGGAGCATCTAGCAGAAATAACTGTGAAAGTCTTAAGGTCGACAAATAAAGGCGTATCGCTTGTGCTGAACTGTCCCGAGAAAGCTTGAAGATTTTACAGTGTTAAAATGGGGAGCAACTTGCAGGAGTAACTGTGACTCTCTTAAGGTTGCCAATGCTCGTCGCCCAGCCAAAAACATCGGAAAACTCGAGTAGCACCTGGCAGAAATAACTGTGAAAGTCTTAAGGTCGACAACTAATGGCGTATCGCTTCTGATGAACTGGCCAGAGAAAGCTTGAATATGTGACTATGGTAAAACGGGGAGCAATTGGTAGGACTAACTATGACTCTCTTAAGGTAGCCAAATACCTCGTCACCAGACGGAATAAATCGGCAAACTCGAGGAGCACCTAGCAGATATAACTGTGAAAGTCTTAAGGTCGACAAATAATGACGTATCGCTTGTGCTGAACTGGCCCGAGAAAGCTTGAAGATTTTACTGTGTTAAAACGGAGAGCAACTTGCAGGAGTAACTGTGACTCTCTTAAGGTTGCCATTGCTCGTCGCCCAGCAAAAAACATCGGATAACTCGAGGAGCACCTGGCAGAAATAACTGTGAAAGTCTTGAGGTCGACAAATAATGGCGTATCGCTTCTGATGAACTGGCCAGAGAAAGCTTGAGTATGTGACTATGGTAAAACGGGGAGCAACTGGTATGAGTAACTATGACTCTCTTAAGGTAGCCAAATGCCTCGTCACCAACGGAATAAATCGGCAAACTCGAGGGGCACCTGGCAGGAGTAACTGTGAAAGTCTTAAGGTCGACTAATAATGGATATAACTCCTGGTGAACAGGCCAGAGAAAGCTTGAAGACGTGACTGTGATAAAACAGGGAGCAACAGGAAGGAGTAACTATGACACTCTTAAGGTAGCCAAATACTCGTCACCAGGCGAAATACATGGGCAAATTCGAGGAGCACCTGGCAGAAATAACTGTGAAAGTCTTAAGTTCGACAAATAATAGCGTATCACTTCTGGTGAACTGGCCAGAGAAAGTTTGAATATGTGACTATGGTAAAACGGGGAGCAATTGGTATGAGTAACAATGACTCTCTTAAGGTAGAAAAATGCCTCGTCACAAACGGAATAAATTGGCAAACCCGAGGAGCACCTGGCAGGAGTAACTGTGAAAGTCTTAAAGTCGACAAATAATGGTGTATCACTTCTGGTGAACTGGCCACAGAGCTTGAAGACGTGACTGTGATAAAACACGGAGCAACTGGCAGGAGTAACTATGACACTCTTAAGGTAGCCAAATGCTCGTCACCAGGCGAAATACATAGGAAAACTCGAGGAGCACCTGGCAGAAATAACTGTGAAAGTCTTAAGGTCGACAACTAATGGCGTATCGCTTCTGATGAACTGGCCAGAGAAAGCTTGAATATGTGACTATGGTAAAACGGGGAGCAATTGGTAGGACTAACTATGACTCTCTTAAGGTAGCCAAATACCTCGTCACCAGACGGAATAAATCGGCAAATTCGAGGAGCACCTAGCAGATATAACTGTGAAAGTCTTAAGGTCGACAAATAATGACGTATCGCTTGTGCTGAACTGGCCCGAGAAAGCTTGAAGATTTTACTGTGTTAAAACGGAGAGCAACTTGCAGGAGTAACTGTGACTCTCTTAAGGTTGCCATTGCTCGTCGCCCAGCAAAAAAACATCGGATAACTCGAGGAGCACCTGGCAGAAATAACTGTGAAAGTCTTAAGGTCGACAAATAATGGCGTATCGCTTCTGATGAACTGGCCAGAGAAAGCTTGAGTATGTGACTATGGTAAAACGGGGAGCAACTGGTATGAGTAACTATGACTCTCTTAAGGTAGCCAAATGCCTCGTCACCAACGGAATAAATCGGCAAACTCGAGGGGCACCTGGCAGGAGTAACTGTGAAAGTCTTAAGGTCGACTAATAATGGATATAACTCCTGGTGAACAGGCCAGAGAAAGCTTGAAGACGTGACTGTGATAAAACAGGGAGCAACAGGAAGGAGTAACTATGACACTCTTAAGGTAGCCAAATACTCGTCACCAGGCGAAATACATGGGCAAATTCGAGGAGCACCTGGCAGAAATAACTGTGAAAGTCTTAAGTTCGACAAATAATAGCGTATCACTTCTGGTGAACTGGCCAGAGAAAGTTTGAATATGTGACTATGGTAAAACGGGGAGCAATTGGTATGAGTAACAATGACTCTCTTAAGGTAGAAAAATGCCTCGTCACAAACGGAATAAATTGGCAAACCCGAGGAGCACCTGGCAGGAGTAACTGTGAAAGTCTTAAAGTCGACAAATAATGGTGTATCACTTCTGGTGAACTGGCCACAGAGCTTGAAGACGTGACTGTGATAAAACACGGAGCAAACTGGCAGGAGTAACTATGACACTCTTAAGGTAGCCAAATGCTCGTCACCAGGCGAAATACATAGGAAAACTCGAGGAGCACCTGGCAGAAATAAATGTGAAAGTCTTAAGTTCGACAAATAAAGGCGTATCACTTCTGGTGAAATTGCCAGATAATGCTTGAAGATGCGACTATGGTAAAACGGGGAGCAATTGGTAGGAGTAACTGTGACACTCTTAAGATAGCCAAATGCCTCGCCACTAGGCGGAATAAATCGGCAAACTCGAGGAGCACCTAGCAGAAATAACTGTGAATGTCTCAAGGTCGACAATTAAAGGCGTATCGCTTGTGGTGAACTGGCCCGAGAAAGCTTGAAGATTTGACTGTGTTAAAATGGGGAGCAACTTGCAGGAGTAACTATGACTCTCTTAAGGTAGCCAAATGCCTTGTAACCAATGGAATAAATCGGCAAACTCGAGGAGCACCTGGCAGGAGTAACTATGAAAGTCTTAAGGTCGACAAATAACAGTGTATCACTTCTGGTGAACCGGCCAGAGAAAGCTTGAAGACGGGACAGTGATAAAACAGGGAGCATCTGGCAGGAGCAACTATGACACTCGTAATGTAGCCAATTGTCCGTCACCAGGCGAAATACATCTGTAACTGGAGGAGCACCTGGCAGAAATAACTTGGAAAGTCTACAGTTCGACAAGTAATGGCGTATCACTTCTGGTGAACTGGCCAGAGAGCTTCAAGACGTGACTGTGATAAAACACGGAGCAACTGGCAGGAGTAACTATGACACTCTTAAGGTAGCCAAATGCTCGTCACCAGGCGAAATACATAGGAAAACTCGAGGAGCACCTGGCACAAATAAATGTGAAAGTCTTACGTTCGACAAATAAAGGCGTATCACTTCTGGTGAACTGGCCAGAGAAAGCTTGAATATGTGACTATGGTAAAACGGGGAGCAATTGGTAGGAGTAACTATGATTCTCTTAAGGTAGCCAAATGCCTCGTCACCAACGGAATAAATCGGCAAACTCGAGGAGCATCTAGCAGAAATAACTGTGAAAGTCTTAAGGTCGACAAATAAAGGCGTATCGCTTGTGCTGAACTGTCCCGAGAAAGCTTGAAGATTTTACAGTGTTAAAATGGGGAGCAACTTGCAGGAGTAACTGTGACTCTCTTAAGGTTGCCAATGCTCGTCGCCCAGCCAAAAACATCGGAAAACTCGAGTAGCACCTGGCAGAAATAACTGTGAAAGTCTTAAGGTCGACAACTAATGGCGTATCGCTTCTGATGAACTGGCCAGAGAAAGCTTGAATATGTGACTATGGTAAAACGGGGAGCAATTGGTAGGACTAACTATGACTCTCTTAAGGTAGCCAAATACCTCGTCACCAGACGGAATAAATCGGCAAACTCGAGGAGCACCTAGCAGATATAACTGTGAAAGTCTTAAGGTCGACAAATAATGACGTATCGCTTGTGCTGAACTGGCCCGAGAAAGCTTGAAGATTTTACTGTGTTAAAACGGAGAGCAACTTGCAGGAGTAACTGTGACTCTCTTAAGGTTGCCATTGCTCGTCGCCCAGCAAAAAACATCGGATAACTCGAGGAGCACCTGGCAGAAATAACTGTGAAAGTCTTGAGGTCGACAAATAATGGCGTATCGCTTCTGATGAACTGGCCAGAGAAAGCTTGAGTATGTGACTATGGTAAAACGGGGAGCAACTGGTATGAGTAACTATGACTCTCTTAAGGTAGCCAAATGCCTCGTCACCAACGGAATAAATCGGCAAACTCGAGGGGCACCTGGCAGGAGTAACTGTGAAAGTCTTAAGGTCGACTAATAATGGATATAACTCCTGGTGAACAGGCCAGAGAAAGCTTGAAGACGTGACTGTGATAAAACAGGGAGCAACAGGAAGGAGTAACTATGACACTCTTAAGGTAGCCAAATACTCGTCACCAGGCGAAATACATGGGCAAATTCGAGGAGCACCTGGCAGAAATAACTGTGAAAGTCTTAAGTTCGACAAATAATAGCGTATCACTTCTGGTGAACTGGCCAGAGAAAGTTTGAATATGTGACTATGGTAAAACGGGGAGCAATTGGTATGAGTAACAATGACTCTCTTAAGGTAGAAAAATGCCTCGTCACAAACGGAATAAATTGGCAAACCCGAGGAGCACCTGGCAGGAGTAACTGTGAAAGTCTTAAAGTCGACAAATAATGGTGTATCACTTCTGGTGAACTGGCCACAGAGCTTGAAGACGTGACTGTGATAAAACACGGAGCAACTGGCAGGAGTAACTATGACACTCTTAAGGTAGCCAAATGCTCGTCACCAGGCGAAATACATAGGAAAACTCGAGGAGCACCTGGCAGAAATAACTGTGAAAGTCTTAAGGTCGACAACTAATGGCGTATCGCTTCTGATGAACTGGCCAGAGAAAGCTTGAATATGTGACTATGGTAAAACGGGGAGCAATTGGTAGGACTAACTATGACTCTCTTAAGGTAGCCAAATACCTCGTCACCAGACGGAATAAATCGGCAAATTCGAGGAGCACCTAGCAGATATAACTGTGAAAGTCTTAAGGTCGACAAATAATGACGTATCGCTTGTGCTGAACTGGCCCGAGAAAGCTTGAAGATTTTACTGTGTTAAAACGGAGAGCAACTTGCAGGAGTAACTGTGACTCTCTTAAGGTTGCCATTGCTCGTCGCCCAGCAAAAAACATCGGATAACTCGAGGAGCACCTGGCAGAAATAACTGTGAAAGTCTTAAGGTCGACAAATAATGGCGTATCGCTTCTGATGAACTGGCCAGAGAAAGCTTGAGTATGTGACTATGGTAAAACGGGGAGCAACTGGTATGAGTAACTATGACTCTCTTAAGGTAGCCAAATGCCTCGTCACCAACGGAATAAATCGGCAAACTCGAGGGGCACCTGGCAGGAGTAACTGTGAAAGTCTTAAGGTCGACTAATAATGGATATAACTCCTGGTGAACAGGCCAGAGAAAGCTTGAAGACGTGACTGTGATAAAACAGGGAGCAACAGGAAGGAGTAACTATGACACTCTTAAGGTAGCCAAATACTCGTCACCAGGCGAAATACATGGGCAAATTCGAGGAGCACCTGGCAGAAATAACTGTGAAAGTCTTAAGTTCGACAAATAATAGCGTATCACTTCTGGTGAACTGGCCAGAGAAAGTTTGAATATGTGACTATGGTAAAACGGGGAGCAATTGGTATGAGTAACAATGACTCTCTTAAGGTAGAAAAATGCCTCGTCACAAACGGAATAAATTGGCAAACCCGAGGAGCACCTGGCAGGAGTAACTGTGTAAGTCTTAAAGTCGACAAATAATGGTGTATCACTTCTGGTGAACTGGCCACAGAGCTTGAAGACGTGACTGTGATAAAACACGGAGCAACTGGCAGGAGTAACTATGACACTCTTAAGGTAGCCAAATGCTCGTCACCAGGCGAAATACATAGGAAAACTCGAGGAGCACCTGGCAGAAATAAATGTGAAAGTCTTAAGTTCGACAAATAAAGGCGTATCACTTCTGGTGAAATTGCCAGATAATGCTTGAAGATGCGACTATGGTAAAACGGGGAGCAATTGGTAGGAGTAACTGTGACACTCTTAAGATAGCCAAATGCCTCGCCACTAGGCGGAATAAATCGGCAAACTCGAGGAGCACCTAGCAGAAATAACTGTGAATGTCTCAAGGTCGACAATTAAAGGCGTATCGCTTGTGGTGAACTGGCCCGAGAAAGCTTGAAGATTTGACTGTGTTAAAATGGGGAGCAACTTGCAGGAGTAACTATGACTCTCTTAAGGTAGCCAAATGCCTTGTAACCAATGGAATAAATCGGCAAACTCGAGGAGCACCTGGCAGGAGTAACTATGAAAGTCTTAAGGTCGACAAATAACAGTGTATCACTTCTGGTGAACTGGCCAGAGAAAGCTTGAAGACGGGACAGTGATAAAACAGGGAGCATCTGGCAGGAGCAACTATGACACTCGTAATGTAGCCAATTGTCCGTCACCAGGCGAAATACATCTGTAACTGGAGGAGCACCTGGCAGAAATAACTTGGAAAGTCTACAGTTCGACAAGTAATGGCGTATCACTTCTGGTGAACTGGCCAGAGAGCTTCAAGACGTGACTGTGATAAAACACGGAGCAACTGGCAGGAGTAACTATGACACTCTTAAGGTAGCCAAATGCTCGTCACCAGGCGAAATACATAGGAAAACTCGAGGAGCACCTGGCACAAATAAATGTGAAAGTCTTACGTTCGACAAATAAAGGCGTATCACTTCTGGTGAACTGGCCAGAGAAAGCTTGAATATGTGACTATGGTAAAACGGGGAGCAATTGGTAGGAGTAACTATGATTCTCTTAAGGTAGCCAAATGCCTCGTCACCAACGGAATAAATCGGCAAACTCGAGGAGCATCTAGCAGAAATAACTGTGAAAGTCTTAAGGTCGACAAATAAAGGCGTATCGCTTGTGCTGAACTGTCCCGAGAAAGCTTGAAGATTTTACAGTGTTAAAATGGGGAGCAACTTGCAGGAGTAACTGTGACTCTCTTAAGGTTGCCAATGCTCGTCGCCCAGCCAAAAACATCGGAAAACTCGAGTAGCACCTGGCAGAAATAACTGTGAAAGTCTTAAGGTCGACAACTAATGGCGTATCGCTTCTGATGAACTGGCCAGAGAAAGCTTGAATATGTGACTATGGTAAAACGGGGAGCAATTGGTAGGACTAACTATGACTCTCTTAAGGTAGCCAAATACCTCGTCACCAGACGGAATAAATCGGCAAACTCGAGGAGCACCTAGCAGATATAACTGTGAAAGTCTTAAGGTCGACAAATAATGACGTATCGCTTGTGCTGAACTGGCCCGAGAAAGCTTGAAGATTTTACTGTGTTAAAACGGAGAGCAACTTGCAGGAGTAACTGTGACTCTCTTAAGGTTGCCATTGCTCGTCGCCCAGCAAAAAACATCGGATAACTCGAGGAGCACCTGGCAGAAATAACTGTGAAAGTCTTGAGGTCGACAAATAATGGCGTATCGCTTCTGATGAACTGGCCAGAGAAAGCTTGAGTATGTGACTATGGTAAAACGGGGAGCAACTGGTATGAGTAACTATGACTCTCTTAAGGTAGCCAAATGCCTCGTCACCAACGGAATAAATCGGCAAACTCGAGGGGCACCTGGCAGGAGTAACTGTGAAAGTCTTAAGGTCGACTAATAATGGATATAACTCCTGGTGAACAGGCCAGAGAAAGCTTGAAGACGTGACTGTGATAAAACAGGGAGCAACAGGAAGGAGTAACTATGACACTCTTAAGGTAGCCAAATACTCGTCACCAGGCGAAATACATGGGCAAATTCGAGGAGCACCTGGCAGAAATAACTGTGAAAGTCTTAAGTTCGACAAATAATAGCGTATCACTTCTGGTGAACTGGCCAGAGAAAGTTTGAATATGTGACTATGGTAAAACGGGGAGCAATTGGTATGAGTAACAATGACTCTCTTAAGGTAGAAAAATGCCTCGTCACAAACGGAATAAATTGGCAAACCCGAGGAGCACCTGGCAGGAGTAACTGTGAAAGTCTTAAAGTCGACAAATAATGGTGTATCACTTCTGGTGAACTGGCCACAGAGCTTGAAGACGTGACTGTGATAAAACACGGAGCAACTGGCAGGAGTAACTATGACACTCTTAAGGTAGCCAAATGCTCGTCACCAGGCGAAATACATAGGAAAACTCGAGGAGCACCTGGCAGAAATAACTGTGAAAGTCTTAAGGTCGACAACTAATGGCGTATCGCTTCTGATGAACTGGCCAGAGAAAGCTTGAATATGTGACTATGGTAAAACGGGGAGCAATTGGTAGGACTAACTATGACTCTCTTAAGGTAGCCAAATACCTCGTCACCAGACGGAATAAATCGGCAAATTCGAGGAGCACCTAGCAGATATAACTGTGAAAGTCTTAAGGTCGACAAATAATGACGTATCGCTTGTGCTGAACTGGCCCGAGAAAGCTTGAAGATTTTACTGTGTTAAAACGGAGAGCAACTTGCAGGAGTAACTGTGACTCTCTTAAGGTTGCCATTGCTCGTCGCCCAGCAAAAAACATCGGATAACTCGAGGAGCACCTGGCAGAAATAACTGTGAAAGTCTTAAGGTCGACAAATAATGGCGTATCGCTTCTGATGAACTGGCCAGAGAAAGCTTGAGTATGTGACTATGGTAAAACGGGGAGCAACTGGTATGAGTAACTATGACTCTCTTAAGGTAGCCAAATGCCTCGTCACCAACGGAATAAATCGGCAAACTCGAGGGGCACCTGGCAGGAGTAACTGTGAAAGTCTTAAGGTCGACTAATAATGGATATAACTCCTGGTGAACAGGCCAGAGAAAGCTTGAAGACGTGACTGTGATAAAACAGGGAGCAACAGGAAGGAGTAACTATGACACTCTTAAGGTAGCCAAATACTCGTCACCAGGCGAAATACATGGGCAAATTCGAGGAGCACCTGGCAGAAATAACTGTGAAAGTCTTAAGTTCGACAAATAATAGCGTATCACTTCTGGTGAACTGGCCAGAGAAAGTTTGAATATGTGACTATGGTAAAACGGGGAGCAATTGGTATGAGTAACAATGACTCTCTTAAGGTAGAAAAATGCCTCGTCACAAACGGAATAAATTGGCAAACCCGAGGAGCACCTGGCAGGAGTAACTGTGTAAGTCTTAAAGTCGACAAATAATGGTGTATCACTTCTGGTGAACTGGCCACAGAGCTTGAAGACGTGACTGTGATAAAACACGGAGCAACTGGCAGGAGTAACTATGACACTCTTAAGGTAGCCAAATGCTCGTCACCAGGCGAAATACATAGGAAAACTCGAGGAGCACCTGGCAGAAATAAATGTGAAAGTCTTAAGTTCGACAAATAAAGGCGTATCACTTCTGGTGAAATTGCCAGATAATGCTTGAAGATGCGACTATGGTAAAACGGGGAGCAATTGGTAGGAGTAACTGTGACACTCTTAAGATAGCCAAATGCCTCGCCACTAGGCGGAATAAATCGGCAAACTCGAGGAGCACCTAGCAGAAATAACTGTGAATGTCTCAAGGTCGACAATTAAAGGCGTATCGCTTGTGGTGAACTGGCCCGAGAAAGCTTGAAGATTTGACTGTGTTAAAATGGGGAGCAACTTGCAGGAGTAACTATGACTCTCTTAAGGTAGCCAAATGCCTTGTAACCAATGGAATAAATCGGCAAACTCGAGGAGCACCTGGCAGGAGTAACTATGAAAGTCTTAAGGTCGACAAATAACAGTGTATCACTTCTGGTGAACTGGCCAGAGAAAGCTTGAAGACGGGACAGTGATAAAACAGGGAGCATCTGGCAGGAGCAACTATGACACTCGTAATGTAGCCAATTGTCCGTCACCAGGCGAAATACATCTGTAACTGGAGGAGCACCTGGCAGAAATAACTTGGAAAGTCTACAGTTCGACAAGTAATGGCGTATCACTTCTGGTGAACTGGCCAGAGAGCTTCAAGACGTGACTGTGATAAAACACGGAGCAACTGGCAGGAGTAACTATGACACTCTTAAGGTAGCCAAATGCTCGTCACCAGGCGAAATACATAGGAAAACTCGAGGAGCACCTGGCACAAATAAATGTGAAAGTCTTACGTTCGACAAATAAAGGCGTATCACTTCTGGTGAACTGGCCAGAGAAAGCTTGAATATGTGACTATGGTAAAACGGGGAGCAATTGGTAGGAGTAACTATGATTCTCTTAAGGTAGCCAAATGCCTCGTCACCAACGGAATAAATCGGCAAACTCGAGGAGCATCTAGCAGAAATAACTGTGAAAGTCTTAAGGTCGACAAATAAAGGCGTATCGCTTGTGCTGAACTGTCCCGAGAAATCTTGAAGATTTTACAGTGTTAAAATGGGGAGCAACTTGCAGGAGTAACTGTGACTCTCTTAAGGTTGCCAATGCTCGTCGCCCAGCCAAAAACATCGGAAAACTCGAGTAGCACCTGGCAGAAATAACTGTGAAAGTCTTAAGGTCGACAACTAATGGCGTATCGCTTCTGATGAACTGGCCAGAGAAAGCTTGAATATGTGACTATGGTAAAACGGGGAGCAATTGGTAGGACTAACTATGACTCTCTTAAGGTAGCCAAATACCTCGTCACCAGACGGAATAAATCGGCAAACTCGAGGAGCACCTAGCAGATATAACTGTGAAAGTCTTAAGGTCGACAAATAATGACGTATCGCTTGTGCTGAACTGGCCCGAGAAAGCTTGAAGATTTTACTGTGTTAAAACGGAGAGCAACTTGCAGGAGTAACTGTGACTCTCTTAAGGTTGCCATTGCTCGTCGCCCAGTAAAAAACATCGGATAACTCGAGGAGCACCTGGCAGAAATAACTGTGAAAGTCTTGAGGTCGACAAATAATGGCGTATCGCTTCTGATGAACTGGCCAGAGAAAGCTTGAGTATGTGACTATGGTAAAACGGGGAGCAACTGGTATGAGTAACTATGACTCTCTTAAGGTAGCCAAATGCCTCGTCACCAACGGAATAAATCGGCAAACTCGAGGGGCACCTGGCAGGAGTAACTGTGAAAGTCTTAAGGTCGACTAATAATGGATATAACTCCTGGTGAACAGGCCAGAGAAAGCTTGAAGACGTGACTGTGATAAAACAGGGAGCAACAGGAAGGAGTAACTATGACACTCTTAAGGTAGCCAAATACTCGTCACCAGGCGAAATACATGGGCAAATTCGAGGAGCACCTGGCAGAAATAACTGTGAAAGTCTTAAGTTCGACAAATAATAGCGTATCACTTCTGGTGAACTGGCCAGAGAAAGTTTGAATATGTGACTATGGTAAAACGGGGAGCAATTGGTATGAGTAACAATGACTCTCTTAAGGTAGAAAAATGCCTCGTCACAAACGGAATAAATTGGCAAACCCGAGGAGCACCTGGCAGGAGTAACTGTGTAAGTCTTAAAGTCGACAAATAATGGTGTATCACTTCTGGTGAACTGGCCACAGAGCTTGAAGACGTGACTGTGATAAAACACGGAGCAACTGGCAGGAGTAACTATGACACTCTTAAGGTAGCCAAATGCTCGTCACCAGGCGAAATACATAGGAAAACTCGAGGAGCACCTGGCAGAAATAAATGTGAAAGTCTTAAGTTCGACAAATAAAGGCGTATCACTTCTGGTGAAATTGCCAGATAATGCTTGAAGATGCGACTATGGTAAAACGGGGAGCAATTGGTAGGAGTAACTGTGACACTCTTAAGATAGCCAAATGCCTCGCCACTAGGCGGAATAAATCGGCAAACTCGAGGAGCACCTAGCAGAAATAACTGTGAATGTCTCAAGGTCGACAATTAAAGGCGTATCGCTTGTGGTGAACTGGCCCGAGAAAGCTTGAAGATTTGACTGTGTTAAAATGGGGAGCAACTTGCAGGAGTAACTATGACTCTCTTAAGGTAGCCAAATGCCTTGTAACCAATGGAATAAATCGGCAAACTCGAGGAGCACCTGGCAGGAGTAACTATGAAAGTCTTAAGGTCGACAAATAACAGTGTATCACTTCTGGTGAACTGGCCAGAGAAAGCTTGAAGACGGGACAGTGATAAAACAGGGAGCATCTGGCAGGAGCAACTATGACACTCGTAATGTAGCCAATTGTCCGTCACCAGGCGAAATACATCTGTAACTGGAGGAGCACCTGGCAGAAATAACTTGGAAAGTCTACAGTTCGACAAGTAATGGCGTATCACTTCTGGTGAACTGGCCAGAGAGCTTCAAGACGTGACTGTGATAAAACACGGAGCAACTGGCAGGAGTAACTATGACACTCTTAAGGTAGCCAAATGCTCGTCACCAGGCGAAATACATAGGAAAACTCGAGGAGCACCTGGCACAAATAAATGTGAAAGTCTTACGTTCGACAAATAAAGGCGTATCACTTCTGGTGAACTGGCCAGAGAAAGCTTGAATATGTGACTATGGTAAAACGGGGAGCAATTGGTAGGAGTAACTATGATTCTCTTAAGGTAGCCAAATGCCTCGTCACCAACGGAATAAATCGGCAAACTCGAGGAGCATCTAGCAGAAATAACTGTGAAAGTCTTAAGGTCGACAAATAAAGGCGTATCGCTTGTGCTGAACTGTCCCGAGAAATCTTGAAGATTTTACAGTGTTAAAATGGGGAGCAACTTGCAGGAGTAACTGTGACTCTCTTAAGGTTGCCAATGCTCGTCGCCCAGCCAAAAACATCGGAAAACTCGAGTAGCACCTGGCAGAAATAACTGTGAAAGTCTTAAGGTCGACAACTAATGGCGTATCGCTTCTGATGAACTGGCCAGAGAAAGCTTGAATATGTGACTATGGTAAAACGGGGAGCAATTGGTAGGACTAACTATGACTCTCTTAAGGTAGCCAAATACCTCGTCACCAGACGGAATAAATCGGCAAACTCGAGGAGCACCTAGCAGATATAACTGTGAAAGTCTTAAGGTCGACAAATAATGACGTATCGCTTGTGCTGAACTGGCCCGAGAAAGCTTGAAGATTTTACTGTGTTAAAACGGAGAGCAACTTGCAGGAGTAACTGTGACTCTCTTAAGGTTGCCATTGCTCGTCGCCCAGTAAAAAACATCGGATAACTCGAGGAGCACCTGGCAGAAATAACTGTGAAAGTCTTGAGGTCGACAAATAATGGCGTATCGCTTCTGATGAACTGGCCAGAGAAAGCTTGAGTATGTGACTATGGTAAAACGGGGAGCAACTGGTATGAGTAACTATGACTCTCTTAAGGTAGCCAAATGCCTCGTCACCAACGGAATAAATCGGCAAACTCGAGGGGCACCTGGCAGGAGTAACTGTGAAAGTCTTAAGGTCGACTAATAATGGATATAACTCCTGGTGAACAGGCCAGAGAAAGCTTGAAGACGTGACTGTGATAAAACAGGGAGCAACAGGAAGGAGTAACTATGACACTCTTAAGGTAGCCAAATACTCGTCACCAGGCGAAATACATGGGCAAATTCGAGGAGCACCTGGCAGAAATAACTGTGAAAGTCTTAAGTTCGACAAATAATAGCGTATCACTTCTGGTGAACTGGCCAGAGAAAGTTTGAATATGTGACTATGGTAAAACGGGGAGCAATTGGTATGAGTAACAATGACTCTCTTAAGGTAGAAAAATGCCTCGTCACAAACGGAATAAATTGGCAAACCCGAGGAGCACCTGGCAGGAGTAACTGTGTAAGTCTTAAAGTCGACAAATAATGGTGTATCACTTCTGGTGAACTGGCCACAGAGCTTGAAGACGTGACTGTGATAAAACACGGAGCAACTGGCAGGAGTAACTATGACACTCTTAAGGTAGCCAAATGCTCGTCACCAGGCGAAATACATAGGAAAACTCGAGGAGCACCTGGCAGAAATAAATGTGAAAGTCTTAAGTTCGACAAATAAAGGCGTATCACTTCTGGTGAAATTGCCAGATAATGCTTGAAGATGCGACTATGGTAAAACGGGGAGCAATTGGTAGGAGTAACTGTGACACTCTTAAGATAGCCAAATGCCTCGCCACTAGGCGGAATAAATCGGCAAACTCGAGGAGCACCTAGCAGAAATAACTGTGAATGTCTCAAGGTCGACAATTAAAGGCGTATCGCTTGTGGTGAACTGGCCCGAGAAAGCTTGAAGATTTGACTGTGTTAAAATGGGGAGCAACTTGCAGGAGTAACTATGACTCTCTTAAGGTAGCCAAATGCCTTGTAACCAATGGAATAAATCGGCAAACTCGAGGAGCACCTGGCAGGAGTAACTATGAAAGTCTTAAGGTCGACAAATAACAGTGTATCACTTCTGGTGAACTGGCCAGAGAAAGCTTGAAGACGGGACAGTGATAAAACAGGGAGCATCTGGCAGGAGCAACTATGACACTCGTAATGTAGCCAATTGTCCGTCACCAGGCGAAATACATCTGTAACTGGAGGAGCACCTGGCAGAAATAACTTGGAAAGTCTACAGTTCGACAAGTAATGGCGTATCACTTCTGGTGAACTGGCCAGAGAGCTTCAAGACGTGACTGTGATAAAACACGGAGCAACTGGCAGGAGTAACTATGACACTCTTAAGGTAGCCAAATGCTCGTCACCAGGCGAAATACATAGGAAAACTCGAGGAGCACCTGGCACAAATAAATGTGAAAGTCTTACGTTCGACAAATAAAGGCGTATCACTTCTGGTGAAATGGCCAGAGAAAGCTTGAATATGTGACTATGGTAAAACGGGGAGCAATTGGTAGGAGTAACTATGATTCTCTTAAGGTAGCCAAATGCCTCGTCACCAACGGAATAAATCGGCAAACTCGAGGAGCATCTAGCAGAAATAACTGTGAAAGTCTTAAGGTCGACAAATAAAGGCGTATCGCTTGTGCTGAACTGTCCCGAGAAATCTTGAAGATTTTACAGTGTTAAAATGGGGAGCAACTTGCAGGAGTAACTGTGACTCTCTTAAGGTTGCCAATGCTCGTCGCCCAGCCAAAAACATCGGAAAACTCGAGTAGCACCTGGCAGAAATAACTGTGAAAGTCTTAAGGTCGACAACTAATGGCGTATCGCTTCTGATGAACTGGCCAGAGAAAGCTTGAATATGTGACTATGGTAAAACGGGGAGCAATTGGTAGGACTAACTATGACTCTCTTAAGGTAGCCAAATACCTCGTCACCAGACGGAATAAATCGGCAAACTCGAGGAGCACCTAGCAGATATAACTGTGAAAGTCTTAAGGTCGACAAATAATGACGTATCGCTTGTGCTGAACTGGCCCGAGAAAGCTTGAAGATTTTACTGTGTTAAAACGGAGAGCAACTTGCAGGAGTAACTGTGACTCTCTTAAGGTTGCCATTGCTCGTCGCCCAGTAAAAAACATCGGATAACTCGAGGAGCACCTGGCAGAAATAACTGTGAAAGTCTTGAGGTCGACAAATAATGGCGTATCGCTTCTGATGAACTGGCCAGAGAAAGCTTGAGTATGTGACTATGGTAAAACGGGGAGCAACTGGTATGAGTAACTATGACTCTCTTAAGGTAGCCAAATGCCTCGTCACCAACGGAATAAATCGGCAAACTCGAGGGGCACCTGGCAGGAGTAACTGTGAAAGTCTTAAGGTCGACTAATAATGGATATAACTCCTGGTGAACAGGCCAGAGAAAGCTTGAAGACGTGACTGTGATAAAACAGGGAGCAACAGGAAGGAGTAACTATGACACTCTTAAGGTAGCCAAATACTCGTCACCAGGCGAAATACATGGGCAAATTCGAGGAGCACCTGGCAGAAATAACTGTGAAAGTCTTAAGTTCGACAAATAATAGCGTATCACTTCTGGTGAACTGGCCAGAGAAAGTTTGAATATGTGACTATGGTAAAACGGGGAGCAATTGGTATGAGTAACAATGACTCTCTTAAGGTAGAAAAATGCCTCGTCACAAACGGAATAAATTGGCAAACCCGAGGAGCACCTGGCAGGAGTAACTGTGAAAGTCTTAAAGTCGACAAATAATGGTGTATCACTTCTGGTGAACTGGCCACAGAGCTTGAAGACGTGACTGTGATAAAACACGGAGCAACTGGCAGGAGTAACTATGACACTCTTAAGGTAGCCAAATGCTCGTCACCAGGCGAAATACATAGGAAAACTCGAGGAGCACCTGGCAGAAATAACTGTGAAAGTCTTAAGGTCGACAACTAATGGCGTATCGCTTCTGATGAACTGGCCAGAGAAAGCTTGAATATGTGACTATGGTAAAACGGGGAGCAATTGGTAGGACTAACTATGACTCTCTTAAGGTAGCCAAATACCTCGTCACCAGACGGAATAAATCGGCAAATTCGAGGAGCACCTAGCAGATATAACTGTGAAAGTCTTAAGGTCGACAAATAATGACGTATCGCTTGTGCTGAACTGGCCCGAGAAAGCTTGAAGATTTTACTGTGTTAAAACGGAGAGCAACTTGCAGGAGTAACTGTGACTCTCTTAAGGTTGCCATTGCTCGTCGCCCAGCAAAAAACATCGGATAACTCGAGGAGCACCTGGCAGAAATAACTGTGAAAGTCTTAAGGTCGACAAATAATGGCGTATCGCTTCTGATGAACTGGCCAGAGAAAGCTTGAGTATGTGACTATGGTAAAACGGGGAGCAACTGGTATGAGTAACTATGACTCTCTTAAGGTAGCCAAATGCCTCGTCACCAACGGAATAAATCGGCAAACTCGAGGGGCACCTGGCAGGAGTAGCTGTGAAAGTCTTAAGGTCGACTAATAATGGATATAACTCCTGGTGAACAGGCCAGAGAAAGCTTGAAGACGTGACTGTGATAAAACAGGGAGCAACAGGAAGGAGTAACTATGACACTCTTAAGGTAGCCAAATACTCGTCACCAGGCGAAATACATGGGCAAATTCGAGGAGCACCTGGCAGAAATAACTGTGAAAGTCTTAAGTTCGACAAATAATAGCGTATCACTTCTGGTGAACTGGCCAGAGAAAGTTTGAATATGTGACTATGGTAAAACGGGGAGCAATTGGTATGAGTAACAATGACTCTCTTAAGGTAGAAAAATGCCTCGTCACAAACGGAATAAATTGGCAAACCCGAGGAGCACCTGGCAGGAGTAACTGTGTAAGTCTTAAAGTCGACAAATAATGGTGTATCACTTCTGGTGAACTGGCCACAGAGCTTGAAGACGTGACTGTGATAAAACACGGAGCAACTGGCAGGAGTAACTATGACACTCTTAAGGTAGCCAAATGCTCGTCACCAGGCGAAATACATAGGAAAACTCGAGGAGCACCTGGCAGAAATAAATGTGAAAGTCTTAAGTTCGACAAATAAAGGCGTATCACTTCTGGTGAAATTGCCAGATAATGCTTGAAGATGCAACTATGGTAAAACGGGGAGCAATTGGTAGGAGTAACTGTGACACTCTTAAGATAGCCAAATGCCTCGCCACTAGGCGGAATAAATCGGCAAACTCGAGGAGCACCTAGCAGAAATAACTGTGAATGTCTCAAGGTCGACAATTAAAGGCGTATCGCTTGTGGTGAACTGGCCCGAGAAAGCTTGAAGATTTGACTGTGTTAAAATGGGGAGCAACTTGCAGGAGTAACTATGACTCTCTTAAGGTAGCCAAATGCCTTGTAACCAATGGAATAAATCGGCAAACTCGAGGAGCACCTGGCAGGAGTAACTATGAAAGTCTTAAGGTCGACAAATAACAGTGTATCACTTCTGGTGAACTGGCCAGAGAAAGCTTGAAGACGGGACAGTGATAAAACAGGGAGCATCTGGCAGGAGCAACTATGACACTCGTAATGTAGCCAATTGTCCGTCACCAGGCGAAATACATCTGTAACTGGAGGAGCACCTGGCAGAAATAACTTGGAAAGTCTACAGTTCGACAAGTAATGGCGTATCACTTCTGGTGAACTGGCCAGAGAGCTTCAAGACGTGACTGTGATAAAACACGGAGCAACTGGCAGGAGTAACTATGACACTCTTAAGGTAGCCAAATGCTCGTCACCAGGCGAAATACATAGGAAAACTCGAGGAGCACCTGGCACAAATAAATGTGAAAGTCTTACGTTCGACAAATAAAGGCGTATCACTTCTGGTGAACTGGCCAGAGAAAGCTTGAATATGTGACTATGGTAAAACGGGGAGCAATTGGTAGGAGTAACTATGATTCTCTTAAGGTAGCCAAATGCCTCGTCACCAACGGAATAAATCGGCAAACTCGAGGAGCATCTAGCAGAAATAACTGTGAAAGTCTTAAGGTCGACAAATAAAGGCGTATCGCTTGTGCTGAACTGTCCCGAGAAAGCTTGAAGATTTTACAGTGTTAAAATGGGGAGCAACTTGCAGGAGTAACTGTGACTCTCTTAAGGTTGCCAATGCTCGTCGCCCAGCCAAAAACATCGGAAAACTCGAGTAGCACCTGGCAGAAATAACTGTGAAAGTCTTAAGGTCGACAACTAATGGCGTATCGCTTCTGATGAACTGGCCAGAGAAAGCTTGAATATGTGACTATGGTAAAACGGGGAGCAATTGGTAGGACTAACTATGACTCTCTTAAGGTAGCCAAATACCTCGTCACCAGACGGAATAAATCGGCAAACTCGAGGAGCACCTAGCAGATATAACTGTGAAAGTCTTAAGGTCGACAAATAATGACGTATCGCTTGTGCTGAACTGGCCCGAGAAAGCTTGAAGATTTTACTGTGTTAAAACGGAGAGCAACTTGCAGGAGTAACTGTGACTCTCTTAAGGTTGCCATTGCTCGTCGCCCAGCAAAAAACATCGGATAACTCGAGGAGCACCTGGCAGAAATAACTGTGAAAGTCTTGAGGTCGACAAATAATGGCGTATCGCTTCTGATGAACTGGCCAGAGAAAGCTTGAGTATGTGACTATGGTAAAACGGGGAGCAACTGGTATGAGTAACTATGACTCTCTTAAGGTAGCCAAATGCCTCGTCACCAACGGAATAAATCGGCAAACTCGAGGGGCACCTGGCAGGAGTAACTGTGAAAGTCTTAAGGTCGACTAATAATGGATATAACTCCTGGTGAACAGGCCAGAGAAAGCTTGAAGACGTGACTGTGATAAAACAGGGAGCAACAGGAAGGAGTAACTATGACACTCTTAAGGTAGCCAAATACTCGTCACCAGGCGAAATACATGGGCAAATTCGAGGAGCACCTGGCAGAAATAACTGTGAAAGTCTTAAGTTCGACAAATAATAGCGTATCACTTCTGGTGAACTGGCCAGAGAAAGTTTGAATATGTGACTATGGTAAAACGGGGAGCAATTGGTATGAGTAACAATGACTCTCTTAAGGTAGAAAAATGCCTCGTCACAAACGGAATAAATTGGCAAACCCGAGGAGCACCTGGCAGGAGTAACTGTGTAAGTCTTAAAGTCGACAAATAATGGTGTATCACTTCTGGTGAACTGGCCACAGAGCTTGAAGACGTGACTGTGATAAAACACGGAGCAACTGGCAGGAGTAACTATGACACTCTTAAGGTAGCCAAATGCTCGTCACCAGGCGAAATACATAGGAAAACTCGAGGAGCACCTGGCAGAAATAAATGTGAAAGTCTTAAGTTCGACAAATAAAGGCGTATCACTTCTGGTGAAATTGCCAGATAATGCTTGAAGATGCGACTATGGTAAAACGGGGAGCAATTGGTAGGAGTAACTGTGACACTCTTAAGATAGCCAAATGCCTCGCCACTAGGCGGAATAAATCGGCAAACTCGAGGAGCACCTAGCAGAAATAACTGTGAATGTCTCAAGGTCGACAATTAAAGGCGTATCGCTTGTGGTGAACTGGCCCGAGAAAGCTTGAAGATTTGACTGTGTTAAAATGGGGAGCATCTTGCAGGAGTAACTATGACTCTCTTAAGGTAGCCAAATGCCTTGTAACCAATGGAATAAATCGGCAAACTCGAGGAGCACCTGGCAGGAGTAACTATGAAAGTCTTAAGGTCGACAAATAACAGTGTATCACTTCTGGTGAACTGGCCAGAGAAAGCTTGAAGACGGGACAGTGATAAAACAGGGAGCATCTGGCAGGAGCAACTATGACACTCGTAATGTAGCCAATTGTCCGTCACCAGGCGAAATACATCTGTAACTGGAGGAGCACCTGGCAGAAATAACTTGGAAAGTCTACAGTTCGACAAGTAATGGCGTATCACTTCTGGTGAACTGGCCAGAGAGCTTCAAGACGTGACTGTGATAAAACACGGAGCAACTGGCAGGAGTAACTATGACACTCTTAAGGTAGCCAAATGCTCGTCACCAGGCGAAATACATAGGAAAACTCGAGGAGCACCTGGCACAAATAAATGTGAAAGTCTTACGTTCGACAAATAAAGGCGTATCACTTCTGGTGAACTGGCCAGAGAAAGCTTGAATATGTGACTATGGTAAAACGGGGAGCAATTGGTAGGAGTAACTATGATTCTCTTAAGGTAGCCAAATGCCTCGTCACCAACGGAATAAATCGGCAAACTCGAGGAGCATCTAGCAGAAATAACTGTGAAAGTCTTAAGGTCGACAAATAAAGGCGTATCGCTTGTGCTGAACTGTCCCGAGAAAGCTTGAAGATTTTACAGTGTTAAAATGGGGAGCAACTTGCAGGAGTAACTGTGACTTTCTTAAGGTTGCCAATGCTCGTCGCCCAGCCAAAAACATCGGAAAACTCGAGTAGCACCTGGCAGAAATAACTGTGAAAGTCTTAAGGTCGACAACTAATGGCGTATCGCTTCTGATGAACTGGCCAGAGAAAGCTTGAATATGTGACTATGGTAAAACGGGGAGCAATTGGTAGGACTAACTATGACTCTCTTAAGGTAGCCAAATACCTCGTCACCAGACGGAATAAATCGGCAAACTCGAGGAGCACCTAGCAGATATAACTGTGAAAGTCTTAAGGTCGACAAATAATGACGTATCGCTTGTGCTGAACTGGCCCGAGAAAGCTTGAAGATTTTACTGTGTTAAAACGGAGAGCAACTTGCAGGAGTAACTGTGACTCTCTTAAGGTTGCCATTGCTCGTCGCCCAGCAAAAAACATCGGATAACTCGAGGAGCACCTGGCAGAAATAACTGTGAAAGTCTTGAGGTCGACAAATAATGGCGTATCGCTTCTGATGAACTGGCCAGAGAAAGCTTGAGTATGTGACTATGGTAAAACGGGGAGCAACTGGTATGAGTAACTATGACTCTCTTAAGGTAGCCAAATGCCTCGTCACCAACGGAATAAATCGGCAAACTCGAGGGGCACCTGGCAGGAGTAACTGTGAAAGTCTTAAGGTCGACTAATAATGGATATAACTCCTGGTGAACAGGCCAGAGAAAGCTTGAAGACGTGACTGTGATAAAACAGGGAGCAACAGGAAGGAGTAACTATGACACTCTTAAGGTAGCCAAATACTCGTCACCAGGCGAAATACATGGGCAAATTCGAGGAGCACCTGGCAGAAATAACTGTGAAAGTCTTAAGTTCGACAAATAATAGCGTATCACTTCTGGTGAACTGGCCAGAGAAAGTTTGAATATGTGACTATGGTAAAACGGGGAGCAATTGGTATGAGTAACAATGACTCTCTTAAGGTAGAAAAATGCCTCGTCACAAACGGAATAAATTGGCAAACCCGAGGAGCACCTGGCAGGAGTAACTGTGTAAGTCTTAAAGTCGACAAATAATGGTGTATCACTTCTGGTGAACTGGCCACAGAGCTTGAAGACGTGACTGTGATAAAACACGGAGCAACTGGCAGGAGTAACTATGACACTCTTAAGGTATCCAAATGCTCGTCACCAGGCGAAATACATAGGAAAACTCGAGGAGCACCTGGCAGAAATAAATGTGAAAGTCTTAAGTTCGACAAATAAAGGCGTATCACTTCTGGTGAAATTGCCAGATAATGCTTGAAGATGCGACTATGGTAAAACGGGGAGCAATTGGTAGGAGTAACTGTGACACTCTTAAGATAGCCAAATGCCTCGCCACTAGGCGGAATAAATCGGCAAACTCGAGGAGCACCTAGCAGAAATAACTGTGAATGTCTCAAGGTCGACAATTAAAGGCGTATCGCTTGTGGTGAACTGGCCCGAGAAAGCTTGAAGATTTGACTGTGTTAAAATGGGGAGCAACTTGCAGGAGTAACTATGACTCTCTTAAGGTAGCCAAATGCCTTGTAACCAATGGAATAAATCGGCAAACTCGAGGAGCACCTGGCAGGAGTAACTATGAAAGTCTTAAGGTCGACAAATAACAGTGTATCACTTCTGGTGAACTGGCCAGAGAAAGCTTGAAGACGGGACAGTGATAAAACAGGGAGCATCTGGCAGGAGCAACTATGACACTCGTAATGTAGCCAATTGTCCGTCACCAGGCGAAATACATCTGTAACTGGAGGAGCACCTGGCAGAAATAACTTGGAAAGTCTACAGTTCGACAAGTAATGGCGTATCACTTCTGGTGAACTGGCCAGAGAGCTTCAAGACGTGACTGTGATAAAACACGGAGCAACTGGCAGGAGTAACTATGACACTCTTAAGGTAGCCAAATGCTCGTCACCAGGCGAAATACATAGGAAAACTCGAGGAGCACCTGGCACAAATAAATGTGAAAGTCTTACGTTCGACAAATAAAGGCGTATCACTTCTGGTGAACTGGCCAGAGAAAGCTTGAATATGTGACTATGGTAAAACGGGGAGCAATTGGTAGGAGTAACTATGATTCTCTTAAGGTAGCCAAATGCCTCGTCACCAACGGAATAAATCGGCAAACTCGAGGAGCATCTAGCAGAAATAACTGTGAAAGTCTTAAGGTCGACAAATAAAGGCGTATCGCTTGTGCTGAACTGTCCCGAGAAAGCTTGAAGATTTTACAGTGTTAAAATGGGGAGCAACTTGCAGGAGTAACTGTGACTTTCTTAAGGTTGCCAATGCTCGTCGCCCAGCCAAAAACATCGGAAAACTCGAGTAGCACCTGGCAGAAATAACTGTGAAAGTCTTAAGGTCGACAACTAATGGCGTATCGCTTCTGATGAACTGGCCAGAGAAAGCTTGAATATGTGACTATGGTAAAACGGGGAGCAATTGGTAGGACTAACTATGACTCTCTTAAGGTAGCCAAATACCTCGTCACCAGACGGAATAAATCGGCAAACTCGAGGAGCACCTAGCAGATATAACTGTGAAAGTCTTAAGGTCGACAAATAATGACGTATCGCTTGTGCTGAACTGGCCCGAGAAAGCTTGAAGATTTTACTGTGTTAAAACGGAGAGCAACTTGCAGGAGTAACTGTGACTCTCTTAAGGTTGCCATTGCTCGTCGCCCAGCAAAAAACATCGGATAACTCGAGGAGCACCTGGCAGAAATAACTGTGAAAGTCTTGAGGTCGACAAATAATGGCGTATCGCTTCTGATGAACTGGCCAGAGAAAGCTTGAGTATGTGACTATGGTAAAACGGGGAGCAACTGGTATGAGTAACTATGACTCTCTTAAGGTAGCCAAATGCCTCGTCACCAACGGAATAAATCGGCAAACTCGAGGGGCACCTGGCAGGAGTAACTGTGAAAGTCTTAAGGTCGACTAATAATGGATATAACTCCTGGTGAACAGGCCAGAGAAAGCTTGAAGACGTGACTGTGATAAAACAGGGAGCAACAGGAAGGAGTAACTATGACACTCTTAAGGTAGCCAAATACTCGTCACCAGGCGAAATACATGGGCAAATTCGAGGAGCACCTGGCAGAAATAACTGTGAAAGTCTTAAGTTCGACAAATAATAGCGTATCACTTCTGGTGAACTGGCCAGAGAAAGTTTGAATATGTGACTATGGTAAAACGGGGAGCAATTGGTATGAGTAACAATGACTCTCTTAAGGTAGAAAAATGCCTCGTCACAAACGGAATAAATTGGCAAACCCGAGGAGCACCTGGCAGGAGTAACTGTGTAAGTCTTAAAGTCGACAAATAATGGTGTATCACTTCTGGTGAACTGGCCACAGAGCTTGAAGACGTGACTGTGATAAAACACGGAGCAACTGGCAGGAGTAACTATGACACTCTTAAGGTATCCAAATGCTCGTCACCAGGCGAAATACATAGGAAAACTCGAGGAGCACCTGGCAGAAATAAATGTGAAAGTCTTAAGTTCGACAAATAAAGGCGTATCACTTCTGGTGAAATTGCCAGATAATGCTTGAAGATGCGACTATGGTAAAACGGGGAGCAATTGGTAGGAGTAACTGTGACACTCTTAAGATAGCCAAATGCCTCGCCACTAGGCGGAATAAATCGGCAAACTCGAGGAGCACCTAGCAGAAATAACTGTGAATGTCTCAAGGTCGACAATTAAAGGCGTATCGCTTGTGGTGAACTGGCCCGAGAAAGCTTGAAGATTTGACTGTGTTAAAATGGGGAGCAACTTGCAGGAGTAACTATGACTCTCTTAAGGTAGCCAAATGCCTTGTAACCAATGGAATAAATCGGCAAACTCGAGGAGCACCTGGCAGGAGTAACTATGAAAGTCTTAAGGTCGACAAATAACAGTGTATCACTTCTGGTGAACTGGCCAGAGAAAGCTTGAAGACGGGACAGTGATAAAACAGGGAGCATCTGGCAGGAGCAACTATGACACTCGTAATGTAGCCAATTGTCCGTCACCAGGCGAAATACATCTGTAACTGGAGGAGCACCTGGCAGAAATAACTTGGAAAGTCTACAGTTCGACAAGTAATGGCGTATCACTTCTGGTGAACTGGCCAGAGAGCTTCAAGACGTGACTGTGATAAAACACGGAGCAACTGGCAGGAGTAACTATGACACTCTTAAGGTAGCCAAATGCTCGTCACCAGGCGAAATACATAGGAAAACTCGAGGAGCACCTGGCACAAATAAATGTGAAAGTCTTACGTTCGACAAATAAAGGCGTATCACTTCTGGTGAACTGGCCAGAGAAAGCTTGAATATGTGACTATGGTAAAACGGGGAGCAATTGGTAGGAGTAACTATGATTCTCTTAAGGTAGCCAAATGCCTCGTCACCAACGGAATAAATCGGCAAACTCGAGGAGCATCTAGCAGAAATAACTGTGAAAGTCTTAAGGTCGACAAATAAAGGCGTATCGCTTGTGCTGAACTGTCCCGAGAAAGCTTGAAGATTTTACAGTGTTAAAATGGGGAGCAACTTGCAGGAGTAACTGTGACTTTCTTAAGGTTGCCAATGCTCGTCGCCCAGCCAAAAACATCGGAAAACTCGAGTAGCACCTGGCAGAAATAACTGTGAAAGTCTTAAGGTCGACAACTAATGGCGTATCGCTTCTGATGAACTGGCCAGAGAAAGCTTGAATATGTGACTATGGTAAAACGGGGAGCAATTGGTAGGACTAACTATGACTCTCTTAAGGTAGCCAAATACCTCGTCACCAGACGGAATAAATCGGCAAACTCGAGGAGCACCTAGCAGATATAACTGTGAAAGTCTTAAGGTCGACAAATAATGACGTATCGCTTGTGCTGAACTGGCCCGAGAAAGCTTGAAGATTTTACTGTGTTAAAACGGAGAGCAACTTGCAGGAGTAACTGTGACTCTCTTAAGGTTGCCATTGCTCGTCGCCCAGCAAAAAACATCGGATAACTCGAGGAGCACCTGGCAGAAATAACTGTGAAAGTCTTGAGGTCGACAAATAATGGCGTATCGCTTCTGATGAACTGGCCAGAGAAAGCTTGAGTATGTGACTATGGTAAAACGGGGAGCAACTGGTATGAGTAACTATGACTCTCTTAAGGTAGCCAAATGCCTCGTCACCAACGGAATAAATCGGCAAACTCGAGGGGCACCTGGCAGGAGTAACTGTGAAAGTCTTAAGGTCGACTAATAATGGATATAACTCCTGGTGAACAGGCCAGAGAAAGCTTGAAGACGTGACTGTGATAAAACAGGGAGCAACAGGAAGGAGTAACTATGACACTCTTAAGGTAGCCAAATACTCGTCACCAGGCGAAATACATGGGCAAATTCGAGGAGCACCTGGCAGAAATAACTGTGAAAGTCTTAAGTTCGACAAATAATAGCGTATCACTTCTGGTGAACTGGCCAGAGAAAGTTTGAATATGTGACTATGGTAAAACGGGGAGCAATTGGTATGAGTAACAATGACTCTCTTAAGGTAGAAAAATGCCTCGTCACAAACGGAATAAATTGGCAAACCCGAGGAGCACCTGGCAGGAGTAACTGTGTAAGTCTTAAAGTCGACAAATAATGGTGTATCACTTCTGGTGAACTGGCCACAGAGCTTGAAGACGTGACTGTGATAAAACACGGAGCAACTGGCAGGAGTAACTATGACACTCTTAAGGTATCCAAATGCTCGTCACCAGGCGAAATACATAGGAAAACTCGAGGAGCACCTGGCAGAAATAAATGTGAAAGTCTTAAGTTCGACAAATAAAGGCGTATCACTTCTGGTGAAATTGCCAGATAATGCTTGAAGATGCGACTATGGTAAAACGGGGAGCAATTGGTAGGAGTAACTGTGACACTCTTAAGATAGCCAAATGCCTCGCCACTAGGCGGAATAAATCGGCAAACTCGAGGAGCACCTAGCAGAAATAACTGTGAATGTCTCAAGGTCGACAATTAAAGGCGTATCGCTTGTGGTGAACTGGCCCGAGAAAGCTTGAAGATTTGACTGTGTTAAAATGGGGAGCAACTTGCAGGAGTAACTATGACTCTCTTAAGGTAGCCAAATGCCTTGTAACCAATGGAATAAATCGGCAAACTCGAGGAGCACCTGGCAGGAGTAACTATGAAAGTCTTAAGGTCGACAAATAACAGTGTATCACTTCTGGTGAACTGGCCAGAGAAAGCTTGAAGACGGGACAGTGATAAAACAGGGAGCATCTGGCAGGAGCAACTATGACACTCGTAATGTAGCCAATTGTCCGTCACCAGGCGAAATACATCTGTAACTGGAGGAGCACCTGGCAGAAATAACTTGGAAAGTCTACAGTTCGACAAGTAATGGCGTATCACTTCTGGTGAACTGGCCAGAGAGCTTCAAGACGTGACTGTGATAAAACACGGAGCAACTGGCAGGAGTAACTATGACACTCTTAAGGTAGCCAAATGCTCGTCACCAGGCGAAATACATAGGAAAACTCGAGGAGCACCTGGCACAAATAAATGTGAAAGTCTTACGTTCGACAAATAAAGGCGTATCACTTCTGGTGAACTGGCCAGAGAAAGCTTGAATATGTGACTATGGTAAAACGGGGAGCAATTGGTAGGAGTAACTATGATTCTCTTAAGGTAGCCAAATGCCTCGTCACCAACGGAATAAATCGGCAAACTCGAGGAGCATCTAGCAGAAATAACTGTGAAAGTCTTAAGGTCGACAAATAAAGGCGTATCGCTTGTGCTGAACTGTCCCGAGAAATCTTGAAGATTTTACAGTGTTAAAATGGGGAGCAACTTGCAGGAGTAACTGTGACTCTCTTAAGGTTGCCAATGCTCGTCGCCCAGCCAAAAACATCGGAAAACTCGAGTAGCACCTGGCAGAAATAACTGTGAAAGTCTTAAGGTCGACAACTAATGGCGTATCGCTTCTGATGAACTGGCCAGAGAAAGCTTGAATATGTGACTATGGTAAAACGGGGAGCAATTGGTAGGACTAACTATGACTCTCTTAAGGTAGCCAAATACCTCGTCACCAGACGGAATAAATCGGCAAACTCGAGGAGCACCTAGCAGATATAACTGTGAAAGTCTTAAGGTCGACAAATAATGACGTATCGCTTGTGCTGAACTGGCCCGAGAAAGCTTGAAGATTTTACTGTGTTAAAACGGAGAGCAACTTGCAGGAGTAACTGTGACTCTCTTAAGGTTGCCATTGCTCGTCGCCCAGTAAAAAACATCGGATAACTCGAGGAGCACCTGGCAGAAATAACTGTGAAAGTCTTGAGGTCGACAAATAATGGCGTATCGCTTCTGATGAACTGGCCAGAGAAAGCTTGAGTATGTGACTATGGTAAAACGGGGAGCAACTGGTATGAGTAACTATGACTCTCTTAAGGTAGCCAAATGCCTCGTCACCAACGGAATAAATCGGCAAACTCGAGGGGCACCTGGCAGGAGTAACTGTGAAAGTCTTAAGGTCGACTAATAATGGATATAACTCCTGGTGAACAGGCCAGAGAAAGCTTGAAGACGTGACTGTGATAAAACAGGGAGCAACAGGAAGGAGTAACTATGACACTCTTAAGGTAGCCAAATACTCGTCACCAGGCGAAATACATGGGCAAATTCGAGGAGCACCTGGCAGAAATAACTGTGAAAGTCTTAAGTTCGACAAATAAAGGCGTATCACTTCTGGTGAAATTGCCAGATAATGCTTGAAGATGCGACTATGGTAAAACGGGGAGCAATTGGTAGGAGTAACTGTGACACTCTTAAGATAGCCAAATGCCTCGCCACTAGGCGGAATAAATCGGCAAACTCGAGGAGCACCTAGCAGAAATAACTGTGAATGTCTCAAGGTCGACAATTAAAGGCGTATCGCTTGTGGTGAACTGGCCCGAGAAAGCTTGAAGATTTGACTGTGTTAAAATGGGGAGCAACTTGCAGGAGTAACTATGACTCTCTTAAGGTAGCCAAATGCCTTGTAACCAATGGAATAAATCGGCAAACTCGAGGAGCACCTGGCAGGAGTAACTATGAAAGTCTTAAGGTCGACAAATAACAGTGTATCACTTCTGGTGAACTGGCCAGAGAAAGCTTGAAGACGGGACAGTGATAAAACAGGGAGCATCTGGCAGGAGCAACTATGACACTCGTAATGTAGCCAATTGTCCGTCACCAGGCGAAATACATCTGTAACTGGAGGAGCACCTGGCAGAAATAACTTGGAAAGTCTACAGTTCGACAAGTAATGGCGTATCACTTCTGGTGAACTGGCCAGAGAGCTTCAAGACGTGACTGTGATAAAACACGGAGCAACTGGCAGGAGTAACTATGACACTCTTAAGGTAGCCAAATGCTCGTCACCAGGCGAAATACATAGGAAAACTCGAGGAGCACCTGGCACAAATAAATGTGAAAGTCTTACGTTCGACAAATAAAGGCGTATCACTTCTGGTGAACTGGCCAGAGAAAGCTTGAATATGTGACTATGGTAAAACGGGGAGCAATTGGTAGGAGTAACTATGATTCTCTTAAGGTAGCCAAATGCCTCGTCACCAACGGAATAAATCGGCAAACTCGAGGAGCATCTAGCAGAAATAACTGTGAAAGTCTTAAGGTCGACAAATAAAGGCGTATCGCTTGTGCTGAACTGTCCCGAGAAATCTTGAAGATTTTACAGTGTTAAAATGGGGAGCAACTTGCAGGAGTAACTGTGACTCTCTTAAGGTTGCCAATGCTCGTCGCCCAGCCAAAAACATCGGAAAACTCGAGTAGCACCTGGCAGAAATAACTGTGAAAGTCTTAAGGTCGACAACTAATGGCGTATCGCTTCTGATGAACTGGCCAGAGAAAGCTTGAATATGTGACTATGGTAAAACGGGGAGCAATTGGTAGGACTAACTATGACTCTCTTAAGGTAGCCAAATACCTCGTCACCAGACGGAATAAATCGGCAAACTCGAGGAGCACCTAGCAGATATAACTGTGAAAGTCTTAAGGTCGACAAATAATGACGTATCGCTTGTGCTGAACTGGCCCGAGAAAGCTTGAAGATTTTACTGTGTTAAAACGGAGAGCAACTTGCAGGAGTAACTGTGACTCTCTTAAGGTTGCCATTGCTCGTCGCCCAGTAAAAAACATCGGATAACTCGAGGAGCACCTGGCAGAAATAACTGTGAAAGTCTTGAGGTCGACAAATAATGGCGTATCGCTTCTGATGAACTGGCCAGAGAAAGCTTGAGTATGTGACTATGGTAAAACGGGGAGCAACTGGTATGAGTAACTATGACTCTCTTAAGGTAGCCAAATGCCTCGTCACCAACGGAATAAATCGGCAAACTCGAGGGGCACCTGGCAGGAGTAACTGTGAAAGTCTTAAGGTCGACTAATAATGGATATAACTCCTGGTGAACAGGCCAGAGAAAGCTTGAAGACGTGACTGTGATAAAACAGGGAGCAACAGGAAGGAGTAACTATGACACTCTTAAGGTAGCCAAATACTCGTCACCAGGCGAAATACATGGGCAAATTCGAGGAGCACCTGGCAGAAATAACTGTGAAAGTCTTAAGTTCGACAAATAAAGGCGTATCACTTCTGGTGAAATTGCCAGATAATGCTTGAAGATGCGACTATGGTAAAACGGGGAGCAATTGGTAGGAGTAACTGTGACACTCTTAAGATAGCCAAATGCCTCGCCACTAGGCGGAATAAATCGGCAAACTCGAGGAGCACCTAGCAGAAATAACTGTGAATGTCTCAAGGTCGACAATTAAAGGCGTATCGCTTGTGGTGAACTGGCCCGAGAAAGCTTGAAGATTTGACTGTGTTAAAATGGGGAGCAACTTGCAGGAGTAACTATGACTCTCTTAAGGTAGCCAAATGCCTTGTAACCAATGGAATAAATCGGCAAACTCGAGGAGCACCTGGCAGGAGTAACTATGAAAGTCTTAAGGTCGACAAATAACAGTGTATCACTTCTGGTGAACTGGCCAGAGAAAGCTTGAAGACGGGACAGTGATAAAACAGGGAGCATCTGGCAGGAGCAACTATGACACTCGTAATGTAGCCAATTGTCCGTCACCAGGCGAAATACATCTGTAACTGGAGGAGCACCTGGCAGAAATAACTTGGAAAGTCTACAGTTCGACAAGTAATGGCGTATCACTTCTGGTGAACTGGCCAGAGAGCTTCAAGACGTGACTGTGATAAAACACGGAGCAACTGGCAGGAGTAACTATGACACTCTTAAGGTAGCCAAATGCTCGTCACCAGGCGAAATACATAGGAAAACTCGAGGAGCACCTGGCACAAATAAATGTGAAAGTCTTACGTTCGACAAATAAAGGCGTATCACTTCTGGTGAACTGGCCAGAGAAAGCTTGAATATGTGACTATGGTAAAACGGGGAGCAATTGGTAGGAGTAACTATGATTCTCTTAAGGTAGCCAAATGCCTCGTCACCAACGGAATAAATCGGCAAACTCGAGGAGCATCTAGCAGAAATAACTGTGAAAGTCTTAAGGTCGACAAATAAAGGCGTATCGCTTGTGCTGAACTGTCCCGAGAAATCTTGAAGATTTTACAGTGTTAAAATGGGGAGCAACTTGCAGGAGTAACTGTGACTCTCTTAAGGTTGCCAATGCTCGTCGCCCAGCCAAAAACATCGGAAAACTCGAGTAGCACCTGGCAGAAATAACTGTGAAAGTCTTAAGGTCGACAACTAATGGCGTATCGCTTCTGATGAACTGGCCAGAGAAAGCTTGAATATGTGACTATGGTAAAACGGGGAGCAATTGGTAGGACTAACTATGACTCTCTTAAGGTAGCCAAATACCTCGTCACCAGACGGAATAAATCGGCAAACTCGAGGAGCACCTAGCAGATATAACTGTGAAAGTCTTAAGGTCGACAAATAATGACGTATCGCTTGTGCTGAACTGGCCCGAGAAAGCTTGAAGATTTTACTGTGTTAAAACGGAGAGCAACTTGCAGGAGTAACTGTGACTCTCTTAAGGTTGCCATTGCTCGTCGCCCAGTAAAAAACATCGGATAACTCGAGGAGCACCTGGCAGAAATAACTGTGAAAGTCTTGAGGTCGACAAATAATGGCGTATCGCTTCTGATGAACTGGCCAGAGAAAGCTTGAGTATGTGACTATGGTAAAACGGGGAGCAACTGGTATGAGTAACTATGACTCTCTTAAGGTAGCCAAATGCCTCGTCACCAACGGAATAAATCGGCAAACTCGAGGGGCACCTGGCAGGAGTAACTGTGAAAGTCTTAAGGTCGACTAATAATGGATATAACTCCTGGTGAACAGGCCAGAGAAAGCTTGAAGACGTGACTGTGATAAAACAGGGAGCAACAGGAAGGAGTAACTATGACACTCTTAAGGTAGCCAAATACTCGTCACCAGGCGAAATACATGGGCAAATTCGAGGAGCACCTGGCAGAAATAACTGTGAAAGTCTTAAGTTCGACAAATAAAGGCGTATCACTTCTGGTGAAATTGCCAGATAATGCTTGAAGATGCGACTATGGTAAAACGGGGAGCAATTGGTAGGAGTAACTGTGACACTCTTAAGATAGCCAAATGCCTCGCCACTAGGCGGAATAAATCGGCAAACTCGAGGAGCACCTAGCAGAAATAACTGTGAATGTCTCAAGGTCGACAATTAAAGGCGTATCGCTTGTGGTGAACTGGCCCGAGAAAGCTTGAAGATTTGACTGTGTTAAAATGGGGAGCAACTTGCAGGAGTAACTATGACTCTCTTAAGGTAGCCAAATGCCTTGTAACCAATGGAATAAATCGGCAAACTCGAGGAGCACCTGGCAGGAGTAACTATGAAAGTCTTAAGGTCGACAAATAACAGTGTATCACTTCTGGTGAACTGGCCAGAGAAAGCTTGAAGACGGGACAGTGATAAAACAGGGAGCATCTGGCAGGAGCAACTATGACACTCGTAATGTAGCCAATTGTCCGTCACCAGGCGAAATACATCTGTAACTGGAGGAGCACCTGGCAGAAATAACTTGGAAAGTCTACAGTTCGACAAGTAATGGCGTATCACTTCTGGTGAACTGGCCAGAGAGCTTCAAGACGTGACTGTGATAAAACACGGAGCAACTGGCAGGAGTAACTATGACACTCTTAAGGTAGCCAAATGCTCGTCACCAGGCGAAATACATAGGAAAACTCGAGGAGCACCTGGCACAAATAAATGTGAAAGTCTTACGTTCGACAAATAAAGGCGTATCACTTCTGGTGAACTGGCCAGAGAAAGCTTGAATATGTGACTATGGTAAAACGGGGAGCAATTGGTAGGAGTAACTATGATTCTCTTAAGGTAGCCAAATGCCTCGTCACCAACGGAATAAATCGGCAAACTCGAGGAGCATCTAGCAGAAATAACTGTGAAAGTCTTAAGGTCGACAAATAAAGGCGTATCGCTTGTGCTGAACTGTCCCGAGAAATCTTGAAGATTTTACAGTGTTAAAATGGGGAGCAACTTGCAGGAGTAACTGTGACTCTCTTAAGGTTGCCAATGCTCGTCGCCCAGCCAAAAACATCGGAAAACTCGAGTAGCACCTGGCAGAAATAACTGTGAAAGTCTTAAGGTCGACAACTAATGGCGTATCGCTTCTGATGAACTGGCCAGAGAAAGCTTGAATATGTGACTATGGTAAAACGGGGAGCAATTGGTAGGACTAACTATGACTCTCTTAAGGTAGCCAAATACCTCGTCACCAGACGGAATAAATCGGCAAACTCGAGGAGCACCTAGCAGATATAACTGTGAAAGTCTTAAGGTCGACAAATAATGACGTATCGCTTGTGCTGAACTGGCCCGAGAAAGCTTGAAGATTTTACTGTGTTAAAACGGAGAGCAACTTGCAGGAGTAACTGTGACTCTCTTAAGGTTGCCATTGCTCGTCGCCCAGTAAAAAACATCGGATAACTCGAGGAGCACCTGGCAGAAATAACTGTGAAAGTCTTGAGGTCGACAAATAATGGCGTATCGCTTCTGATGAACTGGCCAGAGAAAGCTTGAGTATGTGACTATGGTAAAACGGGGAGCAACTGGTATGAGTAACTATGACTCTCTTAAGGTAGCCAAATGCCTCGTCACCAACGGAATAAATCGGCAAACTCGAGGGGCACCTGGCAGGAGTAACTGTGAAAGTCTTAAGGTCGACTAATAATGGATATAACTCCTGGTGAACAGGCCAGAGAAAGCTTGAAGACGTGACTGTGATAAAACAGGGAGCAACAGGAAGGAGTAACTATGACACTCTTAAGGTAGCCAAATACTCGTCACCAGGCGAAATACATGGGCAAATTCGAGGAGCACCTGGCAGAAATAACTGTGAAAGTCTTAAGTTCGACAAATAATAGCGTATCACTTCTGGTGAACTGGCCAGAGAAAGTTTGAATATGTGACTATGGTAAAACGGGGAGCAATTGGTATGAGTAACAATGACTCTCTTAAGGTAGAAAAATGCCTCGTCACAAACGGAATAAATTGGCAAACCCGAGGAGCACCTGGCAGGAGTAACTGTGTAAGTCTTAAAGTCGACAAATAATGGTGTATCACTTCTGGTGAACTGGCCACAGAGCTTGAAGACGTGACTGTGATAAAACACGGAGCAACTGGCAGGAGTAACTATGACACTCTTAAGGTAGCCAAATGCTCGTCACCAGGCGAAATACATAGGAAAACTCGAGGAGCACCTGGCAGAAATAAATGTGAAAGTCTTAAGTTCGACAAATAAAGGCGTATCACTTCTGGTGAAATTGCCAGATAATGCTTGAAGATGCGACTATGGTAAAACGGGGAGCAATTGGTAGGAGTAACTGTGACACTCTTAAGATAGCCAAATGCCTCGCCACTAGGCGGAATAAATCGGCAAACTCGAGGAGCACCTAGCAGAAATAACTGTGAATGTCTCAAGGTCGACAATTAAAGGCGTATCGCTTGTGGTGAACTGGCCCGAGAAAGCTTGAAGATTTGACTGTGTTAAAATGGGGAGCAACTTGCAGGAGTAACTATGACTCTCTTAAGGTAGCCAAATGCCTTGTAACCAATGGAATAAATCGGCAAACTCGAGGAGCACCTGGCAGGAGTAACTATGAAAGTCTTAAGGTCGACAAATAACAGTGTATCACTTCTGGTGAACTGGCCAGAGAAAGCTTGAAGACGGGACAGTGATAAAACAGGGAGCATCTGGCAGGAGCAACTATGACACTCGTAATGTAGCCAATTGTCCGTCACCAGGCGAAATACATCTGTAACTGGAGGAGCACCTGGCAGAAATAACTTGGAAAGTCTACAGTTCGACAAGTAATGGCGTATCACTTCTGGTGAACTGGCCAGAGAGCTTCAAGACGTGACTGTGATAAAACACGGAGCAACTGGCAGGAGTAACTATGACACTCTTAAGGTAGCCAAATGCTCGTCACCAGGCGAAATACATAGGAAAACTCGAGGAGCACCTGGCACAAATAAATGTGAAAGTCTTACGTTCGACAAATAAAGGCGTATCACTTCTGGTGAACTGGCCAGAGAAAGCTTGAATATGTGACTATGGTAAAACGGGGAGCAATTGGTAGGAGTAACTATGATTCTCTTAAGGTAGCCAAATGCCTCGTCACCAACGGAATAAATCGGCAAACTCGAGGAGCATCTAGCAGAAATAACTGTGAAAGTCTTAAGGTCGACAAATAAAGGCGTATCGCTTGTGCTGAACTGTCCCGAGAAATCTTGAAGATTTTACAGTGTTAAAATGGGGAGCAACTTGCAGGAGTAACTGTGACTCTCTTAAGGTTGCCAATGCTCGTCGCCCAGCCAAAAACATCGGAAAACTCGAGTAGCACCTGGCAGAAATAACTGTGAAAGTCTTAAGGTCGACAACTAATGGCGTATCGCTTCTGATGAACTGGCCAGAGAAAGCTTGAATATGTGACTATGGTAAAACGGGGAGCAATTGGTAGGACTAACTATGACTCTCTTAAGGTAGCCAAATACCTCGTCACCAGACGGAATAAATCGGCAAACTCGAGGAGCACCTAGCAGATATAACTGTGAAAGTCTTAAGGTCGACAAATAATGACGTATCGCTTGTGCTGAACTGGCCCGAGAAAGCTTGAAGATTTTACTGTGTTAAAACGGAGAGCAACTTGCAGGAGTAACTGTGACTCTCTTAAGGTTGCCATTGCTCGTAGCCCAGTAAAAAACATCGGATAACTCGAGGAGCACCTGGCAGAAATAACTGTGAAAGTCTTGAGGTCGACAAATAATGGCGTATCGCTTCTGATGAACTGGCCAGAGAAAGCTTGAGTATGTGACTATGGTAAAACGGGGAGCAACTGGTATGAGTAACTATGACTCTCTTAAGGTAGCCAAATGCCTCGTCACCAACGGAATAAATCGGCAAACTCGAGGGGCACCTGGCAGGAGTAACTGTGAAAGTCTTAAGGTCGACTAATAATGGATATAACTCCTGGTGAACAGGCCAGAGAAAGCTTGAAGACGTGACTGTGATAAAACAGGGAGCAACAGGAAGGAGTAACTATGACACTCTTAAGGTAGCCAAATACTCGTCACCAGGCGAAATACATGGGCAAATTCGAGGAGCACCTGGCAGAAATAACTGTGAAAGTCTTAAGTTCGACAAATAATAGCGTATCACTTCTGGTGAACTGGCCAGAGAAAGTTTGAATATGTGACTATGGTAAAACGGGGAGCAATTGGTATGAGTAACAATGACTCTCTTAAGGTAGAAAAATGCCTCGTCACAAACGGAATAAATTGGCAAACCCGAGGAGCACCTGGCAGGAGTAACTGTGTAAGTCTTAAAGTCGACAAATAATGGTGTATCACTTCTGGTGAACTGGCCACAGAGCTTGAAGACGTGACTGTGATAAAACACGGAGCAACTGGCAGGAGTAACTATGACACTCTTAAGGTAGCCAAATGCTCGTCACCAGGCGAAATACATAGGAAAACTCGAGGAGCACCTGGCAGAAATAAATGTGAAAGTCTTAAGTTCGACAAATAAAGGCGTATCACTTCTGGTGAAATTGCCAGATAATGCTTGAAGATGCGACTATGGTAAAACGGGGAGCAATTGGTAGGAGTAACTGTGACACTCTTAAGATAGCCAAATGCCTCGCCACTAGGCGGAATAAATCGGCAAACTCGAGGAGCACCTAGCAGAAATAACTGTGAATGTCTCAAGGTCGACAATTAAAGGCGTATCGCTTGTGGTGAACTGGCCCGAGAAAGCTTGAAGATTTGACTGTGTTAAAATGGGGAGCAACTTGCAGGAGTAACTATGACTCTCTTAAGGTAGCCAAATGCCTTGTAACCAATGGAATAAATCGGCAAACTCGAGGAGCACCTGGCAGGAGTAACTATGAAAGTCTTAAGGTCGACAAATAACAGTGTATCACTTCTGGTGAACTGGCCAGAGAAAGCTTGAAGACGGGACAGTGATAAAACAGGGAGCATCTGGCAGGAGCAACTATGACACTCGTAATGTAGCCAATTGTCCGTCACCAGGCGAAATACATCTGTAACTGGAGGAGCACCTGGCAGAAATAACTTGGAAAGTCTACAGTTCGACAAGTAATGGCGTATCACTTCTGGTGAACTGGCCAGAGAGCTTCAAGACGTGACTGTGATAAAACACGGAGCAACTGGCAGGAGTAACTATGACACTCTTAAGGTAGCCAAATGCTCGTCACCAGGCGAAATACATAGGAAAACTCGAGGAGCACCTGGCACAAATAAATGTGAAAGTCTTACGTTCGACAAATAAAGGCGTATCACTTCTGGTGAACTGGCCAGAGAAAGCTTGAATATGTGACTATGGTAAAACGGGGAGCAATTGGTAGGAGTAACTATGATTCTCTTAAGGTAGCCAAATGCCTCGTCACCAACGGAATAAATCGGCAAACTCGAGGAGCATCTAGCAGAAATAACTGTGAAAGTCTTAAGGTCGACAAATAAAGGCGTATCGCTTGTGCTGAACTGTCCCGAGAAATCTTGAAGATTTTACAGTGTTAAAATGGGGAGCAACTTGCAGGAGTAACTGTGACTCTCTTAAGGTTGCCAATGCTCGTCGCCCAGCCAAAAACATCGGAAAACTGGAGTAGCACCTGGCAGAAATAACTGTGAAAGTCTTAAGGTCGACAACTAATGGCGTATCGCTTCTGATGAACTGGCCAGAGAAAGCTTGAATATGTGACTATGGTAAAACGGGGAGCAATTGGTAGGACTAACTATGACTCTCTTAAGGTAGCCAAATACCTCGTCACCAGACGGAATAAATCGGCAAACTCGAGGAGCACCTAGCAGATATAACTGTGAAAGTCTTAAGGTCGACAAATAATGACGTATCGCTTGTGCTGAACTGGCCCGAGAAAGCTTGAAGATTTTACTGTGTTAAAACGGAGAGCAACTTGCAGGAGTAACTGTGACTCTCTTAAGGTTGCCATTGCTCGTCGCCCAGTAAAAAACATCGGATAACTCGAGGAGCACCTGGCAGAAATAACTGTGAAAGTCTTGAGGTCGACAAATAATGGCGTATCGCTTCTGATGAACTGGCCAGAGAAAGCTTGAGTATGTGACTATGGTAAAACGGGGAGCAACTGGTATGAGTAACTATGACTCTCTTAAGGTAGCCAAATGCCTCGTCACCAACGGAATAAATCGGCAAACTCGAGGGGCACCTGGCAGGAGTAACTGTGAAAGTCTTAAGGTCGACTAATAATGGATATAACTCCTGGTGAACAGGCCAGAGAAAGCTTGAAGACGTGACTGTGATAAAACAGGGAGCAACAGGAAGGAGTAACTATGACACTCTTAAGGTAGCCAAATACTCGTCACCAGGCGAAATACATGGGCAAATTCGAGGAGCACCTGGCAGAAATAACTGTGAAAGTCTTAAGTTCGACAAATAATAGCGTATCACTTCTGGTGAACTGGCCAGAGAAAGTTTGAATATGTGACTATGGTAAAACGGGGAGCAATTGGTATGAGTAACAATGACTCTCTTAAGGTAGAAAAATGCCTCGTCACAAACGGAATAAATTGGCAAACCCGAGGAGCACCTGGCAGGAGTAACTGTGAAAGTCTTAAAGTCGACAAATAATGGTGTATCACTTCTGGTGAACTGGCCACAGAGCTTGAAGACGTGACTGTGATAAAACACGGAGCAACTGGCAGGAGTAACTATGACACTCTTAAGGTAGCCAAATGCTCGTCACCAGGCGAAATACATAGGAAAACTCGAGGAGCACCTGGCAGAAATAACTGTGAAAGTCTTAAGGTCGACAACTAATGGCGTATCGCTTCTGATGAACTGGCCAGAGAGAGCTTGAATATGTGACTATGGTAAAACGGGGAGCAATTGGTAGGACTAACTATGACTCTCTTAAGGTAGCCAAATACCTCGTCACCAGACGGAATAAATCGGCAAATTCGAGGAGCACCTAGCAGATATAACTGTGAAAGTCTTAAGGTCGACAAATAATGACGTATCGCTTGTGCTGAACTGGCCCGAGAAAGCTTGAAGATTTTACTGTGTTAAAACGGAGAGCAACTTGCAGGAGTAACTGTGACTCTCTTAAGGTTGCCATTGCTCGTCGCCCAGCAAAAAACATCGGATAACTCGAGGAGCACCTGGCAGAAATAACTGTGAAAGTCTTAAGGTCGACAAATAATGGCGTATCGCTTCTGATGAACTGGCCAGAGAAAGCTTGAGTATGTGACTATGGTAAAACGGGGAGCAACTGGTATGAGTAACTATGACTCTCTTAAGGTAGCCAAATGCCTCGTCACCAACGGAATAAATCGGCAAACTCGAGGGGCACCTGGCAGGAGTAACTGTGAAAGTCTTAAGGTCGACTAATAATGGATATAACTCCTGGTGAACAGGCCAGAGAAAGCTTGAAGACGTGACTGTGATAAAACAGGGAGCAACAGGAAGGAGTAACTATGACACTCTTAAGGTAGCCAAATACTCGTCACCAGGCGAAATACATGGGCAAATTCGTGGAGCACCTGGCAGAAATAACTGTGAAAGTCTTAAGTTCGACAAATAATAGCGTATCACTTCTGGTGAACTGGCCAGAGAAAGTTTGAATATGTGACTATGGTAAAACGGGGAGCAATTGGTATGAGTAACAATGACTCTCTTAAGGTAGAAAAATGCCTCGTCACAAACGGAATAAATTGGCAAACCCGAGGAGCACCTGGCAGGAGTAACTGTGAAAGTCTTAAAGTCGACAAATAATGGTGTATCACTTCTGGTGAACTGGCCACAGAGCTTGAAGACGTGACTGTGATAAAACACGGAGCAACTGGCAGGAGTAACTATGACACTCTTAAGGTAGCCAAATGCTCGTCACCAGGCGAAATACATAGGAAAACTCGAGGAGCACCTGGCAGAAATAAATGTGAAAGTCTTAAGTTCGACAAATAAAGGCGTATCACTTCTGGTGAAATTGCCAGATAATGCTTGAAGATGCGACTATGGTAAAACGGGGAGCAATTGGTAGGAGTAACTGTGACACTCTTAAGATAGCCAAATGCCTCGCCACTAGGCGGAATAAATCGGCAAACTCGAGGAGCACCTAGCAGAAATAACTGTGAATGTCTCAAGGTCGACAATTAAAGGCGTATCGCTTGTGGTGAACTGGCCCGAGAAAGCTTGAAGATTTGACTGTGTTAAAATGGGGAGCATCTTGCAGGAGTAACTATGACTCTCTTAAGGTAGCCAAATGCCTTGTAACCAATGGAATAAATCGGCAAACTCGAGGAGCACCTGGCAGGAGTAACTATGAAAGTCTTAAGGTCGACAAATAACAGTGTATCACTTCTGGTGAACTGGCCAGAGAAAGCTTGAAGACGGGACAGTGATAAAACAGGGAGCATCTGGCAGGAGCAACTATGACACTCGTAATGTAGCCAATTGTCCGTCACCAGGCGAAATACATCTGTAACTGGAGGAGCACCTGGCAGAAATAACTTGGAAAGTCTACAGTTCGACAAGTAATGGCGTATCACTTCTGGTGAACTGGCCAGAGAGCTTCAAGACGTGACTGTGATAAAACACGGAGCAACTGGCAGGAGTAACTATGACACTCTTAAGGTAGCCAAATGCTCGTCACCAGGCGAAATACATAGGAAAACTCGAGGAGCACCTGGCACAAATAAATGTGAAAGTCTTACGTTCGACAAATAAAGGCGTATCACTTCTGGTGAACTGGCCAGAGAAAGCTTGAATATGTGACTATGGTAAAACGGGGAGCAATTGGTAGGAGTAACTATGATTCTCTTAAGGTAGCCAAATGCCTCGTCACCAACGGAATAAATCGGCAAACTCGAGGAGCATCTAGCAGAAATAACTGTGAAAGTCTTAAGGTCGACAAATAAAGGCGTATCGCTTGTGCTGAACTGTCCCGAGAAAGCTTGAAGATTTTACAGTGTTAAAATGGGGAGCAACTTGCAGGAGTAACTGTGACTCTCTTAAGGTTGCCAATGCTCGTCGCCCAGCCAAAAACATCGGAAAACTCGAGTAGCACCTGGCAGAAATAACTGTGAAAGTCTTAAGGTCGACAACTAATGGCGTATCGCTTCTGATGAACTGGCCAGAGAAAGCTTGAATATGTGACTATGGTAAAACGGGGAGCAATTGGTAGGACTAACTATGACTCTCTTAAGGTAGCCAAATACCTCGTCACCAGACGGAATAAATCGGCAAACTCGAGGAGCACCTAGCAGATATAACTGTGAAAGTCTTAAGGTCGACAAATAATGACGTATCGCTTGTGCTGAACTGGCCCGAGAAAGCTTGAAGATTTTACTGTGTTAAAACGGAGAGCAACTTGCAGGAGTAACTGTGACTCTCTTAAGGTTGCCATTGCTCGTCGCCCAGCAAAAAACATCGGATAACTCGAGGAGCACCTGGCAGAAATAACTGTGAAAGTCTTGAGGTCGACAAATAATGGCGTATCGCTTCTGATGAACTGGCCAGAGAAAGCTTGAGTATGTGACTATGGTAAAACGGGGAGCAACTGGTATGAGTAACTATGACTCTCTTAAGGTAGCCAAATGCCTCGTCACCAACGGAATAAATCGGCAAACTCGAGGGGCACCTGGCAGGAGTAACTGTGAAAGTCTTAAGGTCGACTAATAATGGATATAACTCCTGGTGAACAGGCCAGAGAAAGCTTGAAGACGTGACTGTGATAAAACAGGGAGCAACAGGAAGGAGTAACTATGACACTCTTAAGGTAGCCAAATACTCGTCACCAGGCGAAATACATGGGCAAATTCGAGGAGCACCTGGCAGAAATAACTGTGAAAGTCTTAAGTTCGACAAATAATAGCGTATCACTTCTGGTGAACTGGCCAGAGAAAGTTTGAATATGTGACTATGGTAAAACGGGGAGCAATTGGTATGAGTAACAATGACTCTCTTAAGGTAGAAAAATGCCTCGTCACAAACGGAATAAATTGGCAAACCCGAGGAGCACCTGGCAGGAGTAACTGTGAAAGTCTTAAAGTCGACAAATAATGGTGTATCACTTCTGGTGAACTGGCCACAGAGCTTGAAGACGTGACTGTGATAAAACACGGAGCAACTGGCAGGAGTAACTATGACACTCTTAAGGTAGCCAAATGCTCGTCACCAGGCGAAATACATAGGAAAACTCGAGGAGCACCTGGCAGAAATAACTGTGAAAGTCTTAAGGTCGACAACTAATGGCGTATCGCTTCTGATGAACTGGCCAGAGAAAGCTTGAATATGTGACTATGGTAAAACGGGGAGCAATTGGTAGGACTAACTATGACTCTCTTAAGGTAGCCAAATACCTCGTCACCAGACGGAATAAATCGGCAAATTCGAGGAGCACCTAGCAGATATAACTGTGAAAGTCTTAAGGTCGACAAATAATGACGTATCGCTTGTGCTGAACTGGCCCGAGAAAGCTTGAAGATTTTACTGTGTTAAAACGGAGAGCAACTTGCAGGAGTAACTGTGACTCTCTTAAGGTTGCCATTGCTCGTCGCCCAGCAAAAAACATCGGATAACTCGAGGAGCACCTGGCAGAAATAACTGTGAAAGTCTTAAGGTCGACAAATAATGGCGTATCGCTTCTGGTGAACTGGCCAGAGAAAGCTTGAAGACGGGACAGTGATAAAACAGGGAGCATCTGGCAGGAGCAACTATGACACTCGTAATGTAGCCAATTGTCCGTCACCAGGCGAAATACATCTGTAACTGGAGGAGCACCTGGCAGAAATAACTTGGAAAGTCTACAGTTCGACAAGTAATGGCGTATCACTTCTGGTGAACTGGCCAGAGAGCTTCAAGACGTGACTGTGATAAAACACGGAGCAACTGGCAGGAGTAACTATGACACTCTTAAGGTAGCCAAATGCTCGTCACCAGGCGAAATACATAGGAAAACTCGAGGAGCACCTGGCACAAATAAATGTGAAAGTCTTACGTTCGACAAATAAAGGCGTATCACTTCTGGTGAACTGGCCAGAGAAAGCTTGAATATGTGACTATGGTAAAACGGGGAGCAATTGGTAGGAGTAACTATGATTCTCTTAAGGTAGCCAAATGCCTCGTCACCAACGGAATAAATCGGCAAACTCGAGGAGCATCTAGCAGAAATAACTGTGAAAGTCTTAAGGTCGACAAATAAAGGCGTATCGCTTGTGCTGAACTGTCCCGAGAAAGCTTGAAGATTTTACAGTGTTAAAATGGGGAGCAACTTGCAGGAGTAACTGTGACTCTCTTAAGGTTGCCAATGCTCGTCGCCCAGCCAAAAACATCGGAAAACTCGAGTAGCACCTGGCAGAAATAACTGTGAAAGTCTTAAGGTCGACAACTAATGGCGTATCGCTTCTGATGAACTGGCCAGAGAAAGCTTGAATATGTGACTATGGTAAAACGGGGAGCAATTGGTAGGACTAACTATGACTCTCTTAAGGTAGCCAAATACCTCGTCACCAGACGGAATAAATCGGCAAACTCGAGGAGCACCTAGCAGATATAACTGTGAAAGTCTTAAGGTCGACAAATAATGACGTATCGCTTGTGCTGAACTGGCCCGAGAAAGCTTGAAGATTTTACTGTGTTAAAACGGAGAGCAACTTGCAGGAGTAACTGTGACTCTCTTAAGGTTGACATTGCTCGTCGCCCAGCAAAAAACATCGGATAACTCGAGGAGCACCTGGCAGAAATAACTGTGAAAGTCTTGAGGTCGACAAATAATGGCGTATCGCTTCTGATGAACTGGCCAGAGAAAGCTTGAGTATGTGACTATGGTAAAACGGGGAGCAACTGGTATGAGTAACTATGACTCTCTTAAGGTAGCCAAATGCCTCGTCACCAACGGAATAAATCGGCAAACTCGAGGGGCACCTGGCAGGAGTAACTGTGAAAGTCTTAAGGTCGACTAATAATGGATATAACTCCTGGTGAACAGGCCAGAGAAAGCTTGAAGACGTGACTGTGATAAAACAGGGAGCAACAGGAAGGAGTAACTATGACACTCTTAAGGTAGCCAAATACTCGTCACCAGGCGAAATACATGGGCAAATTCGAGGAGCACCTGGCAGAAATAACTGTGAAAGTCTTAAGTTCGACAAATAATAGCGTATCACTTCTGGTGAACTGGCCAGAGAAAGTTTGAATATGTGACTATGGTAAAACGGGGAGCAATTGGTATGAGTAACAATGACTCTCTTAAGGTAGAAAAATGCCTCGTCACAAACGGAATAAATTGGCAAACCCGAGGAGCACCTGGCAGGAGTAACTGTGAAAGTCTTAAAGTCGACAAATAATGGTGTATCACTTCTGGTGAACTGGCCACAGAGCTTGAAGACGTGACTGTGATAAAACACGGAGCAACTGGCAGGAGTAACTATGACACTCTTAAGGTAGCCAAATGCTCGTCACCAGGCGAAATACATAGGAAAACTCGAGGAGCACCTGGCAGAAATAAATGTGAAAGTCTTAAGTTCGACAAATAAAGGCGTATCGCTTCTGGTGAAATTGCCAGATAATGCTTGAAGATGCGACTATGGTAAAACGGGGAGCAATTGGTAGGAGTAACTGTGACACTCTTAAGATAGCCAAATGCCTCGCCACTAGGCGGAATAAATCGGCAAACTCGAGGAGCACCTAGCAGAAATAACTGTGAATGTCTCAAGGTCGACAATTAAAGGCGTATCGCTTGTGGTGAACTGGCCCGAGAAAGCTTGAAGATTTGACTGTGTTAAAATGGGGAGCAACTTGCAGGAGTAACTATGACTCTCTTAAGGTAGCCAAATGCCTTGTAACCAATGGAATAAATCGGCAAACTCGAGGAGCACCTGGCAGGAGTAACTATGAAAGTCTTAAGGTCGACAAATAACAGTGTATCACTTCTGGTGAACTGGCCAGAGAAAGCTTGAAGACGGGACAGTGATAAAACAGGGAGCATCTGGCAGGAGCAACTATGACACTCGTAATGTAGCCAATTGTCCGTCACCAGGCGAAATACATCTGTAACTGGAGGAGCACCTGGCAGAATTAACTTGGAAAGTCTACAGTTCGACAAGTAATGGCGTATCACTTCTGGTGAACTGGCCAGAGAGCTTCAAGACGTGACTGTGATAAAACACGGAGCAACTGGCAGGAGTAACTATGACACTCTTAAGGTAGCCAAATGCTCGTCACCAGGCGAAATACATAGGAAAACTCGAGGAGCACCTGGCACAAATAAATGTGAAAGTCTTACGTTCGACAAATAAAGGCGTATCACTTCTGGTGAACTGGCCAGAGAAAGCTTGAATATGTGACTATGGTAAAACGGGGAGCAATTGGTAGGAGTAACTATGATTCTCTTAAGGTAGCCAAATGCCTCGTCACCAACGGAATAAATCGGCAAACTCGAGGAGCATCTAGCAGAAATAACTGTGAAAGTCTTAAGGTCGACAAATAAAGGCGTATCGCTTGTGCTGAACTGTCCCGAGAAAGCTTGAAGATTTTACAGTGTTAAAATGGGGAGCAACTTGCAGGAGTAACTGTGACTCTCTTAAGGTTGCCAATGCTCGTCGCCCAGCCAAAAACATCGGAAAACTCGAGTAGCACCTGGCAGAAATAACTGTGAAAGTCTTAAGGTCGACAACTAATGGCGTATCGCTTCTGATGAACTGGCCAGAGAAAGCTTGAATATGTGACTATGGTAAAACGGGGAGCAATTGGTAGGACTAACTATGACTCTCTTAAGGTAGCCAAATACCTCGTCACCAGACGGAATAAATCGGCAAACTCGAGGAGCACCTAGCAGATATAACTGTGAAAGTCTTAAGGGCGACAAATAATGACGTATCGCTTGTGCTGAACTGGCCCGAGAAAGCTTGAAGATTTTACTGTGTTAAAACGGAGAGCAACTTGCAGGAGTAACTGTGACTCTCTTAAGGTTGCCATTGCTCGTCGCCCAGTAAAAAACATCGGATAACTCGAGGAGCACCTGGCAGAAATAACTGTGAAAGTCTTGAGGTCGACAAATAATGGCGTATCGCTTCTGATGAACTGGCCAGAGAAAGCTTGAGTATGTGACTATGGTAAAACGGGGAGCAACTGGTATGAGTAACTATGACTCTCTTAAGGTAGCCAAATGCCTCGTCACCAACGGAATAAATCGGCAAACTCGAGGGGCACCTGGCAGGAGTAACTGTGAAAGTCTTAAGGTCGACTAATAATGGATATAACTCCTGGTGAACAGGCCAGAGAAAGCTTGAAGACGTGACTGTGATAAAACAGGGAGCAACAGGAAGGAGTAACTATGACACTCTTAAGGTAGCCAAATACTCGTCACCAGGCGAAATACATGGGCAAATTCGAGGAGCACCTGGCAGAAATAACTGTGAAAGTCTTAAGTTCGACAAATAATAGCGTATCACTTCTGGTGAACTGGCCAGAGAAAGTTTGAATATGTGACTATGGTAAAACGGGGAGCAATTGGTATGAGTAACAATGACTCTCTTAAGGTAGAAAAATGCCTCGTCACAAACGGAATAAATTGGCAAACCCGAGGAGCACCTGGCAGGAGTAACTGTGAAAGTCTTAAAGTCGACAAATAATGGTGTATCACTTCTGGTGAACTGGCCACAGAGCTTGAAGACGTGACTGTGATAAAACACGGAGCAACTGGCAGGAGTAACTATGACACTCTTAAGGTAGCCAAATGCTCGTCACCAGGCGAAATACATAGGAAAACTCGAGGAGCACCTGGCAGAAATAACTGTGAAAGTCTTAAGGTCGACAACTAATGGCGTATCGCTTCTGATGAACTGGCCAGAGAAAGCTTGAATATGTGACTATGGTAAAACGGGGAGCAATTGGTAGGACTAACTATGACTCTCTTAAGGTAGCCAAATACCTCGTCACCAGACGGAATAAATCGGCAAATTCGAGGAGCACCTAGCAGATATAACTGTGAAAGTCTTAAGGTCGACAAATAATGACGTATCGCTTGTGCTGAACTGGCCCGAGAAAGCTTGAAGATTTTACTGTGTTAAAACGGAGAGCAACTTGCAGGAGTAACTGTGACTCTCTTAAGGTTGCCATTGCTCGTCGCCCAGCAAAAAACATCGGATAACTCGAGGAGCACCTGGCAGAAATAACTGTGAAAGTCTTAAGGTCGACAAATAATGGCGTATCGCTTCTGATGAACTGGCCAGAGAAAGCTTGAGTATGTGACTATGGTAAAACGGGGAGCAACTGGTATGAGTAACTATGACTCTCTTAAGGTAGCCAAATGCCTCGTCACCAACGGAATAAATCGGCAAACTCGAGGGGCACCTGGCAGGAGTAACTGTGAAAGTCTTAAGGTCGACTAATAATGGATATAACTCCTGGTGAACAGGCCAGAGAAAGCTTGAAGACGTGACTGTGATAAAACAGGGAGCAACAGGAAGGAGTAACTATGACACTCTTAAGGTAGCCAAATACTCGTCACCAGGCGAAATACATGGGCAAATTCGAGGAGCACCTGGCAGAAATAACTGTGAAAGTCTTAAGTTCGACAAATAATAGCGTATCACTTCTGGTGAACTGGCCAGAGAAAGTTTGAATATGTGACTATGGTAAAACGGGGAGCAATTGGTATGAGTAACAATGACTCTCTTAAGGTAGAAAAATGCCTCGTCACAAACGGAATAAATTGGCAAACCCGAGGAGCACCTGGCAGGAGTAACTGTGTAAGTCTTAAAGTCGACAAATAATGGTGTATCACTTCTGGTGAACTGGCCACAGAGCTTGAAGACGTGACTGTGATAAAACACGGAGCAACTGGCAGGAGTAACTATGACACTCTTAAGGTAGCCAAATGCTCGTCACCAGGCGAAATACATAGGAAAACTCGAGGAGCACCTGGCAGAAATAAATGTGAAAGTCTTAAGTTCGACAAATAAAGGCGTATCACTTCTGGTGAAATTGCCAGATAATGCTTGAAGATGCGACTATGGTAAAACGGGGAGCAATTGGTAGGAGTAACTGTGACACTCTTAAGATAGCCAAATGCCTCGCCACTAGGCGGAATAAATCGGCAAACTCGAGGAGCACCTAGCAGAAATAACTGTGAATGTCTCAAGGTCGACAATTAAAGGCGTATCGCTTGTGGTGAACTGGCCCGAGAAAGCTTGAAGATTTGACTGTGTTAAAATGGGGAGCAACTTGCAGGAGTAACTATGACTCTCTTAAGGTAGCCAAATGCCTTGTAACCAATGGAATAAATCGGCAAACTCGAGGAGCACCTGGCAGGAGTAACTATGAAAGTCTTAAGGTCGACAAATAACAGTGTATCACTTCTGGTGAACTGGCCAGAGAAAGCTTGAAGACGGGACAGTGATAAAACAGGGAGCATCTGGCAGGAGCAACTATGACACTCGTAATGTAGCCAATTGTCCGTCACCAGGCGAAATACATCTGTAACTGGAGGAGCACCTGGCAGAAATAACTTGGAAAGTCTACAGTTCGACAAGTAATGGCGTATCACTTCTGGTGAACTGGCCAGAGAGCTTCAAGACGTGACTGTGATAAAACACGGAGCAACTGGCAGGAGTAACTATGACACTCTTAAGGTAGCCAAATGCTCGTCACCAGGCGAAATACATAGGAAAACTCGAGGAGCACCTGGCACAAATAAATGTGAAAGTCTTACGTTCGACAAATAAAGGCGTATCACTTCTGGTGAACTGGCCAGAGAAAGCTTGAATATGTGACTATGGTAAAACGGGGAGCAATTGGTAGGAGTAACTATGATTCTCTTAAGGTAGCCAAATGCCTCGTCACCAACGGAATAAATCGGCAAACTCGAGGAGCATCTAGCAGAAATAACTGTGAAAGTCTTAAGGTCGACAAATAAAGGCGTATCGCTTGTGCTGAACTGTCCCGAGAAATCTTGAAGATTTTACAGTGTTAAAATGGGGAGCAACTTGCAGGAGTAACTGTGACTCTCTTAAGGTTGCCAATGCTCGTCGCCCAGCCAAAAACATCGGAAAACTCGAGTAGCACCTGGCAGAAATAACTGTGAAAGTCTTAAGGTCGACAACTAATGGCGTATCGCTTCTGATGAACTGGCCAGAGAAAGCTTGAATATGTGACTATGGTAAAACGGGGAGCAATTGGTAGGACTAACTATGACTCTCTTAAGGTAGCCAAATACCTCGTCACCAGACGGAATAAATCGGCAAACTCGAGGAGCACCTAGCAGATATAACTGTGAAAGTCTTAAGGTCGACAAATAATGACGTATCGCTTGTGCTGAACTGGCCCGAGAAAGCTTGAAGATTTTACTGTGTTAAAACGGAGAGCAACTTGCAGGAGTAACTGTGACTCTCTTAAGGTTGCCATTGCTCGTCGCCCAGTAAAAAACATCGGATAACTCGAGGAGCACCTGGCAGAAATAACTGTGAAAGTCTTGAGGTCGACAAATAATGGCGTATCGCTTCTGATGAACTGGCCAGAGAAAGCTTGAGTATGTGACTATGGTAAAACGGGGAGCAACTGGTATGAGTAACTATGACTCTCTTAAGGTAGCCAAATGCCTCGTCACCAACGGAATAAATCGGCAAACTCGAGGGGCACCTGGCAGGAGTAACTGTGAAAGTCTTAAGGTCGACTAATAATGGATATAACTCCTGGTGAACAGGCCAGAGAAAGCTTGAAGACGTGACTGTGATAAAACAGGGAGCAACAGGAAGGAGTAACTATGACACTCTTAAGGTAGCCAAATACTCGTCACCAGGCGAAATACATGGGCAAATTCGAGGAGCACCTGGCAGAAATAACTGTGAAAGTCTTAAGTTCGACAAATAATAGCGTATCACTTCTGGTGAACTGGCCAGAGAAAGTTTGAATATGTGACTATGGTAAAACGGGGAGCAATTGGTATGAGTAACAATGACTCTCTTAAGGTAGAAAAATGCCTCGTCACAAACGGAATAAATTGGCAAACCCGAGGAGCACCTGGCAGGAGTAACTGTGAAAGTCTTAAAGTCGACAAATAATGGTGTATCACTTCTGGTGAACTGGCCACAGAGCTTGAAGACGTGACTGTGATAAAACACGGAGCAACTGGCAGGAGTAACTATGACACTCTTAAGGTAGCCAAATGCTCGTCACCAGGCGAAATACATAGGAAAACTCGAGGAGCACCTGGCAGAAATAACTGTGAAAGTCTTAAGGTCGACAACTAATGGCGTATCGCTTCTGATGAACTGGCCAGAGAAAGCTTGAATATGTGACTATGGTAAAACGGGGAGCAATTGGTAGGACTAACTATGACTCTCTTAAGGTAGCCAAATACCTCGTCACCAGACGGAATAAATCGGCAAATTCGAGGAGCACCTAGCAGATATAACTGTGAAAGTCTTAAGGTCGACAAATAATGACGTATCGCTTGTGCTGAACTGGCCCGAGAAAGCTTGAAGATTTTACTGTGTTAAAACGGAGAGCAACTTGCAGGAGTAACTGTGACTCTCTTAAGGTTGCCATTGCTCGTCGCCCAGCAAAAAACATCGGATAACTCGAGGAGCACCTGGCAGAAATAACTGTGAAAGTCTTAAGGTCGACAAATAATGGCGTATCGCTTCTGATGAACTGGCCAGAGAAAGCTTGAGTATGTGACTATGGTAAAACGGGGAGCAACTGGTATGAGTAACTATGACTCTCTTAAGGTAGTCAAATGCCTCGTCACCAACGGAATAAATCGGCAAACTCGAGGGGCACCTGGCAGGAGTAACTGTGAAAGTCTTAAGGTCGACTAATAATGGATATAACTCCTGGTGAACAGGCCAGAGAAAGCTTGAAGACGTGACTGTGATAAAACAGGGAGCAACAGGAAGGAGTAACTATGACACTCTTAAGGTAGCCAAATACTCGTCACCAGGCGAAATACATGGGCAAATTCGAGGAGCACCTGGTAGAAATAACTGTGAAAGTCTTAAGTTCGACAAATAATAGCGTATCACTTCTGGTGAACTGGCCAGAGAAAGTTTGAATATGTGACTATGGTAAAACGGGGAGCAATTGGTATGAGTAACAATGACTCTCTTAAGGTAGAAAAATGCCTCGTCACAAACGGAATAAATTGGCAAACCCGAGGAGCACCTGGCAGGAGTAACTGTGTAAGTCTTAAAGTCGACAAATAATGGTGTATCACTTCTGGTGAACTGGCCACAGAGCTTGAAGACGTGACTGTGATAAAACACGGAGCAACTGGCAGGAGTAACTATGACACTCTTAAGGTAGCCAAATGCTCGTCACCAGGCGAAATACATAGGAAAACTCGAGGAGCACCTGGCAGAAATAAATGTGAAAGTCTTAAGTTCGACAAATAAAGGCGTATCACTTCTGGTGAAATTGCCAGATAATGCTTGAAGATGCGACTATGGTAAAACGGGGAGCAATTGGTAGGAGTAACTGTGACACTCTTAAGATAGCCAAATGCCTCGCCACTAGGCGGAATAAATCGGCAAACTCGAGGAGCACCTAGCAGAAATAACTGTGAATGTCTCAAGGTCGACAATTAAAGGCGTATCGCTTGTGGTGAACTGGCCCGAGAAAGCTTGAAGATTTGACTGTGTTAAAATGGGGAGCAACTTGCAGGAGTAACTATGACTCTCTTAAGGTAGCCAAATGCCTTGTAACCAATGGAATAAATCGGCAAACTCGAGGAGCACCTGGCAGGAGTAACTATGAAAGTCTTAAGGTCGACAAATAACAGTGTATCACTTCTGGTGAACTGGCCAGAGAAAGCTTGAAGACGGGACAGTGATAAAACAGGGAGCATCTGGCAGGAGCAACTATGACACTCGTAATGTAGCCAATTGTCCGTCACCAGGCGAAATACATCTGTAACTGGAGGAGCACCTGGCAGAAATAACTTGGAAAGTCTACAGTTCGACAAGTAATGGCGTATCACTTCTGGTGAACTGGCCAGAGAGCTTCAAGACGTGACTGTGATAAAACACGGAGCAACTGGCAGGAGTAACTATGACACTCTTAAGGTAGCCAAATGCTCGTCACCAGGCGAAATACATAGGAAAACTCGAGGAGCACCTGGCACAAATAAATGTGAAAGTCTTACGTTCGACAAATAAAGGCGTATCACTTCTGGTGAACTGGCCAGAGAAAGCTTGAATATGTGACTATGGTAAAACGGGGAGCAATTGGTAGGAGTAACTATGATTCTCTTAAGGTAGCCAAATGCCTCGTCACCAACGGAATAAATCGGCAAACTCGAGGAGCATCTAGCAGAAATAACTGTGAAAGTCTTAAGGTCGACAAATAAAGGCGTATCGCTTGTGCTGAACTGTCCCGAGAAAGCTTGAAGATTTTACAGTGTTAAAATGGGGAGCAACTTGCAGGAGTAACTGTGACTCTCTTAAGGTTGCCAATGCTCGTCGCCCAGCCAAAAACATCGGAAAACTCGAGTAGCACCTGGCAGAAATAACTGTGAAAGTCTTAAGGTCGACAACTAATGGCGTATCGCTTCTGATGAACTGGCCAGAGAAAGCTTGAATATGTGACTATGGTAAAACGGGGAGCAATTGGTAGGACTAACTATGACTCTCTTAAGGTAGCCAAATACCTCGTCACAAACGGAATAAATTGGCAAACCCGAGGAGCACCTGGCAGGAGTAACTGTGAAAGTCTTAAAGTCGACAAATAATGGTGTATCACTTCTGGTGAACTGGCCACAGAGCTTGAAGACGTGACTGTGATAAAACACGGAGCAACTGGCAGGAGTAACTATGACACTCTTAAGGTAGCCAAATGCTCGTCACCAGGCGAAATACATAGGAAAACTCGAGGAGCACCTGGCAGAAATAACTGTGAAAGTCTTAAGGTCGACAACTAATGGCGTATCGCTTCTGATGAACTGGCCAGAGAAAGCTTGAATATGTGACTATGGTAAAACGGGGAGCAATTGGTAGGACTAACTATGACTCTCTTAAGGTAGCCAAATACCTCGTCACCAGACGGAATAAATCGGCAAATTCGAGGAGCACCTAGCAGATATAACTGTGAAAGTCTTAAGGTCGACAAATAATGACGTATCGCTTGTGCTGAACTGGCCCGAGAAAGCTTGAAGATTTTACTGTGTTAAAACGGAGAGCAACTTGCAGGAGTAACTGTGACTCTCTTAAGGTTGCCATTGCTCGTCGCCCAGCAAAAAACATCGGATAACTCGAGGAGCACCTGGCAGAAATAACTGTGAAAGTCTTAAGGTCGACAAATAATGGCGTATCGCTTCTGATGAACTGGCCAGAGAAAGCTTGAGTATGTGACTATGGTAAAACGGGGAGCAACTGGTATGAGTAACTATGACTCTCTTAAGGTAGCCAAATGCCTCGTCACCAACGGAATAAATCGGCAAACTCGAGGGGCACCTGGCAGGAGTAACTGTGAAAGTCTTAAGGTCGACTAATAATGGATATAACTCCTGGTGAACAGGCCAGAGAAAGCTTGAAGACGTGACTGTGATAAAACAGGGAGCAACAGGAAGGAGTAACTATGACACTCTTAAGGTAGCCAAATACTCGTCACCAGGCGAAATACATGGGCAAATTCGAGGAGCACCTGGTAGAAATAACTGTGAAAGTCTTAAGTTCGACAAATAATAGCGTATCACTTCTGGTGAACTGGCCAGAGAAAGTTTGAATATGTGACTATGGTAAAACGGGGAGCAATTGGTATGAGTAACAATGACTCTCTTAAGGTAGAAAAATGCCTCGTCACAAACGGAATAAATTGGCAAACCCGAGGAGCACCTGGCAGGAGTAACTGTGTAAGTCTTAAAGTCGACAAATAATGGTGTATCACTTCTGGTGAACTGGCCACAGAGCTTGAAGACGTGACTGTGATAAAACACGGAGCAACTGGCAGGAGTAACTATGACACTCTTAAGGTAGCCAAATGCTCGTCACCAGGCGAAATACATAGGAAAACTCGAGGAGCACCTGGCAGAAATAAATGTGAAAGTCTTAAGTTCGACAAATAAAGGCGTATCACTTCTGGTGAAATTGCCAGATAATGCTTGAAGATGCGACTATGGTAAAACGGGGAGCAATTGGTAGGAGTAACTGTGACACTCTTAAGATAGCCAAATGCCTCGCCACTAGGCGGAATAAATCGGCAAACTCGAGGAGCACCTAGCAGAAATAACTGTGAATGTCTCAAGGTCGACAATTAAAGGCGTATCGCTTGTGGTGAACTGGCCCGAGAAAGCTTGAAGATTTGACTGTGTTAAAATGGGGAGCAACTTGCAGGAGTAACTATGACTCTCTTAAGGTAGCCAAATGCCTTGTAACCAATGGAATAAATCGGCAAACTCGAGGAGCACCTGGCAGGAGTAACTATGAAAGTCTTAAGGTCGACAAATAACAGTGTATCACTTCTGGTGAACTGGCCAGAGAAAGCTTGAAGACGGGACAGTGATAAAACAGGGAGCATCTGGCAGGAGCAACTATGACACTCGTAATGTAGCCAATTGTCCGTCACCAGGCGAAATACATCTGTAACTGGAGGAGCACCTGGCAGAAATAACTTGGAAAGTCTACAGTTCGACAAGTAATGGCGTATCACTTCTGGTGAACTGGCCAGAGAGCTTCAAGACGTGACTGTGATAAAACACGGAGCAACTGGCAGGAGTAACTATGACACTCTTAAGGTAGCCAAATGCTCGTCACCAGGCGAAATACATAGGAAAACTCGAGGAGCACCTGGCACAAATAAATGTGAAAGTCTTACGTTCGACAAATAAAGGCGTATCACTTCTGGTGAACTGGCCAGAGAAAGCTTGAATATGTGACTATGGTAAAACGGGGAGCAATTGGTAGGAGTAACTATGATTCTCTTAAGGTAGCCAAATGCCTCGTCACCAACGGAATAAATCGGCAAACTCGAGGAGCATCTAGCAGAAATAACTGTGAAAGTCTTAAGGTCGACAAATAAAGGCGTATCGCTTGTGCTGAACTGTCCCGAGAAAGCTTGAAGATTTTACAGTGTTAAAATGGGGAGCAACTTGCAGGAGTAACTGTGACTCTCTTAAGGTTGCCAATGCTCGTCGCCCAGCCAAAAACATCGGAAAACTCGAGTAGCACCTGGCAGAAATAACTGTGAAAGTCTTAAGGTCGACAACTAATGGCGTATCGCTTCTGATGAACTGGCCAGAGAAAGCTTGAATATGTGACTATGGTAAAACGGGGAGCAATTGGTAGGACTAACTATGACTCTCTTAAGGTAGCCAAATACCTCGTCACAAACGGAATAAATTGGCAAACCCGAGGAGCACCTGGCAGGAGTAACTGTGAAAGTCTTAAAGTCGACAAATAATGGTGTATCACTTCTGGTGAACTGGCCACAGAGCTTGAAGACGTGACTGTGATAAAACACGGAGCAACTGGCAGGAGTAACTATGACACTCTTAAGGTAGCCAAATGCTCGTCACCAGGCGAAATACATAGGAAAACTCGAGGAGCACCTGGCAGAAATAACTGTGAAAGTCTTAAGGTCGACAACTAATGGCGTATCGCTTCTGATGAACTGGCCAGAGAAAGCTTGAATATGTGACTATGGTAAAACGGGGAGCAATTGGTAGGACTAACTATGACTCTCTTAAGGTAGCCAAATACCTCGTCACCAGACGGAATAAATCGGCAAATTCGAGGAGCACCTAGCAGATATAACTGTGAAAGTCTTAAGGTCGACAAATAATGACGTATCGCTTGTGCTGAACTGGCCCGAGAAAGCTTGAAGATTTTACTGTGTTAAAACGGAGAGCAACTTGCAGGAGTAACTGTGACTCTCTTAAGGTTGCCATTGCTCGTCGCCCAGCAAAAAACATCGGATAACTCGAGGAGCACCTGGCAGAAATAACTGTGAAAGTCTTAAGGTCGACAAATAATGGCGTATCGCTTCTGATGAACTGGCCAGAGAAAGCTTGAGTATGTGACTATGGTAAAACGGGGAGCAACTGGTATGAGTAACTATGACTCTCTTAAGGTAGCCAAATGCCTCGTCACCAACGGAATAAATCGGCAAACTCGAGGGGCACCTGGCAGGAGTAACTGTGAAAGTCTTAAGGTCGACTAATAATGGATATAACTCCTGGTGAACAGGCCAGAGAAAGCTTGAAGACGTGACTGTGATAAAACAGGGAGCAACAGGAAGGAGTAACTATGACACTCTTAAGGTAGCCAAATACTCGTCACCAGGCGAAATACATGGGCAAATTCGAGGAGCACCTGGTAGAAATAACTGTGAAAGTCTTAAGTTCGACAAATAATAGCGTATCACTTCTGGTGAACTGGCCAGAGAAAGTTTGAATATGTGACTATGGTAAAACGGGGAGCAATTGGTATGAGTAACAATGACTCTCTTAAGGTAGAAAAATGCCTCGTCACAAACGGAATAAATTGGCAAACCCGAGGAGCACCTGGCAGGAGTAACTGTGTAAGTCTTAAAGTCGACAAATAATGGTGTATCACTTCTGGTGAACTGGCCACAGAGCTTGAAGACGTGACTGTGATAAAACACGGAGCAACTGGCAGGAGTAACTATGACACTCTTAAGGTAGCCAAATGCTCGTCACCAGGCGAAATACATAGGAAAACTCGAGGAGCACCTGGCAGAAATAAATGTGAAAGTCTTAAGTTCGACAAATAAAGGCGTATCACTTCTGGTGAAATTGCCAGATAATGCTTGAAGATGCGACTATGGTAAAACGGGGAGCAATTGGTAGGAGTAACTGTGACACTCTTAAGATAGCCAAATGCCTCGCCACTAGGCGGAATAAATCGGCAAACTCGAGGAGCACCTAGCAGAAATAACTGTGAATGTCTCAAGGTCGACAATTAAAGGCGTATCGCTTGTGGTGAACTGGCCCGAGAAAGCTTGAAGATTTGACTGTGTTAAAATGGGGAGCAACTTGCAGGAGTAACTATGACTCTCTTAAGGTAGCCAAATGCCTTGTAACCAATGGAATAAATCGGCAAACTCGAGGAGCACCTGGCAGGAGTAACTATGAAAGTCTTAAGGTCGACAAATAACAGTGTATCACTTCTGGTGAACTGGCCAGAGAAAGCTTGAAGACGGGACAGTGATAAAACAGGGAGCATCTGGCAGGAGCAACTATGACACTCGTAATGTAGCCAATTGTCCGTCACCAGGCGAAATACATCTGTAACTGGAGGAGCACCTGGCAGAAATAACTTGGAAAGTCTACAGTTCGACAAGTAATGGCGTATCACTTCTGGTGAACTGGCCAGAGAGCTTCAAGACGTGACTGTGATAAAACACGGAGCAACTGGCAGGAGTAACTATGACACTCTTAAGGTAGCCAAATGCTCGTCACCAGGCGAAATACATAGGAAAACTCGAGGAGCACCTGGCACAAATAAATGTGAAAGTCTTACGTTCGACAAATAAAGGCGTATCACTTCTGGTGAACTGGCCAGAGAAAGCTTGAATATGTGACTATGGTAAAACGGGGAGCAATTGGTAGGAGTAACTATGATTCTCTTAAGGTAGCCAAATGCCTCGTCACCAACGGAATAAATCGGCAAACTCGAGGAGCATCTAGCAGAAATAACTGTGAAAGTCTTAAGGTCGACAAATAAAGGCGTATCGCTTGTGCTGAACTGTCCCGAGAAAGCTTGAAGATTTTACAGTGTTAAAATGGGGAGCAACTTGCAGGAGTAACTGTGACTCTCTTAAGGTTGCCAATGCTCGTCGCCCAGCCAAAAACATCGGAAAACTCGAGTAGCACCTGGCAGAAATAACTGTGAAAGTCTTAAGGTCGACAACTAATGGCGTATCGCTTCTGATGAACTGGCCAGAGAAAGCTTGAATATGTGACTATGGTAAAACGGGGAGCAATTGGTAGGACTAACTATGACTCTCTTAAGGTAGCCAAATACCTCGTCACCAGACGGAATAAATCGGCAAACTCGAGGAGCACCTAGCAGATATAACTGTGAAAGTCTTAAGGTCGACAAATAATGACGTATCGCTTGTGCTGAACTGGCCCCAGAAAGCTTGAAGATTTTACTGTGTTAAAACGGAGAGCAACTTGCAGGAGTAACTGTGACTCTCTTAAGGTTGCCATTGCTCGTCGCCCAGCAAAAAACATCGGATAACTCGAGGAGCACCTGGCAGAAATAACTGTGAAAGTCTTGAGGTCGACAAATAATGGCGTATCGCTTCTGATGAACTGGCCAGAGAAAGCTTGAATATGTGACTATGGTAAAACGGGGAGCAATTGGTAGGACTAACTATGACTCTCTTAAGGTAGCCAAATACCTCGTCACCAGACGGAATAAATCGGCAAATTCGAGGAGCACCTAGCAGATATAACTGTGAAAGTCTTAAGGTCGACAAATAATGACGTATCGCTTGTGCTGAACTGGCCCGAGAAAGCTTGAAGATTTTACTGTGTTAAAACGGAGAGCAACTTGCAGGAGTAACTGTGACTCTCTTAAGGTTGCCATTGCTCGTCGCCCAGCAAAAAACATCGGATAACTCGAGGAGCACCTGGCAGAAATAACTGTGAAAGTCTTAAGGTCGACAAATAATGGCGTATCGCTTCTGATGAACTGGCCAGAGAAAGCTTGAGTATGTGACTATGGTAAAACGGGGAGCAACTGGTATGAGTAACTATGACTCTCTTAAGGTAGCCAAATGCCTCGTCACCAACGGAATAAATCGGCAAACTCGAGGGGCACCTGGCAGGAGTAACTGTGAAAGTCTTAAGGTCGACTAATAATGGATATAACTCCTGGTGAACAGGCCAGAGAAAGCTTGAAGACGTGACTGTGATAAAACAGGGAGCAACAGGAAGGAGTAACTATGACACTCTTAAGGTAGCCAAATACTCGTCACCAGGCGAAATACATGGGCAAATTCGAGGAGCACCTGGTAGAAATAACTGTGAAAGTCTTAAGTTCGACAAATAATAGCGTATCACTTCTGGTGAACTGGCCAGAGAAAGTTTGAATATGTGACTATGGTAAAACGGGGAGCAATTGGTATGAGTAACAATGACTCTCTTAAGGTAGAAAAATGCCTCGTCACAAACGGAATAAATTGGCAAACCCGAGGAGCACCTGGCAGGAGTAACTGTGTAAGTCTTAAAGTCGACAAATAATGGTGTATCACTTCTGGTGAACTGGCCACAGAGCTTGAAGACGTGACTGTGATAAAACACGGAGCAACTGGCAGGAGTAACTATGACACTCTTAAGGTAGCCAAATGCTCGTCACCAGGCGAAATACATAGGAAAACTCGAGGAGCACCTGGCAGAAATAAATGTGAAAGTCTTAAGTTCGACAAATAAAGGCGTATCACTTCTGGTGAAATTGCCAGATAATGCTTGAAGATGCGACTATGGTAAAACGGGGAGCAATTGGTAGGAGTAACTGTGACACTCTTAAGATAGCCAAATGCCTCGCCACTAGGCGGAATAAATCGGCAAACTCGAGGAGCACCTAGCAGAAATAACTGTGAATGTCTCAAGGTCGACAATTAAAGGCGTATCGCTTGTGGTGAACTGGCCCGAGAAAGCTTGAAGATTTGACTGTGTTAAAATGGGGAGCAACTTGCAGGAGTAACTATGACTCTCTTAAGGTAGCCAAATGCCTTGTAACCAATGGAATAAATCGGCAAACTCGAGGAGCACCTGGCAGGAGTAACTATGAAAGTCTTAAGGTCGACAAATAACAGTGTATCACTTCTGGTGAACTGGCCAGAGAAAGCTTGAAGACGGGACAGTGATAAAACAGGGAGCATCTGGCAGGAGCAACTATGACACTCGTAATGTAGCCAATTGTCCGTCACCAGGCGAAATACATCTGTAACTGGAGGAGCACCTGGCAGAAATAACTTGGAAAGTCTACAGTTCGACAAGTAATGGCGTATCACTTCTGGTGAACTGGCCAGAGAGCTTCAAGACGTGACTGTGATAAAACACGGAGCAACTGGCAGGAGTAACTATGACACTCTTAAGGTAGCCAAATGCTCGTCACCAGGCGAAATACATAGGAAAACTCGAGGAGCACCTGGCACAAATAAATGTGAAAGTCTTACGTTCGACAAATAAAGGCGTATCACTTCTGGTGAACTGGCCAGAGAAAGCTTGAATATGTGACTATGGTAAAACGGGGAGCAATTGGTAGGAGTAACTATGATTCTCTTAAGGTAGCCAAATGCCTCGTCACCAACGGAATAAATCGGCAAACTCGAGGAGCATCTAGCAGAAATAACTGTGAAAGTCTTAAGGTCGACAAATAAAGGCGTATCGCTTGTGCTGAACTGTCCCGAGAAAGCTTGAAGATTTTACAGTGTTAAAATGGGGAGCAACTTGCAGGAGTAACTGTGACTCTCTTAAGGTTGCCAATGCTCGTCGCCCAGCCAAAAACATCGGAAAACTCGAGTAGCACCTGGCAGAAATAACTGTGAAAGTCTTAAGGTCGACAACTAATGGCGTATCGCTTCTGATGAACTGGCCAGAGAAAGCTTGAATATGTGACTATGGTAAAACGGGGAGCAATTGGTAGGACTAACTATGACTCTCTTAAGGTAGCCAAATACCTCGTCACCAGACGGAATAAATCGGCAAACTCGAGGAGCACCTAGCAGATATAACTGTGAAAGTCTTAAGGTCGACAAATAATGACGTATCGCTTGTGCTGAACTGGCCCCAGAAAGCTTGAAGATTTTACTGTGTTAAAACGGAGAGCAACTTGCAGGAGTAACTGTGACTCTCTTAAGGTTGCCATTGCTCGTCGCCCAGCAAAAAACATCGGATAACTCGAGGAGCACCTGGCAGAAATAACTGTGAAAGTCTTGAGGTCGACAAATAATGGCGTATCGCTTCTGATGAACTGGCCAGAGAAAGCTTGAATATGTGACTATGGTAAAACGGGGAGCAATTGGTAGGACTAACTATGACTCTCTTAAGGTAGCCAAATACCTCGTCACCAGACGGAATAAATCGGCAAATTCGAGGAGCACCTAGCAGATATAACTGTGAAAGTCTTAAGGTCGACAAATAATGACGTATCGCTTGTGCTGAACTGGCCCGAGAAAGCTTGAAGATTTTACTGTGTTAAAACGGAGAGCAACTTGCAGGAGTAACTGTGACTCTCTTAAGGTTGCCATTGCTCGTCGCCCAGCAAAAAACATCGGATAACTCGAGGAGCACCTGGCAGAAATAACTGTGAAAGTCTTAAGGTCGACAAATAATGGCGTATCGCTTCTGATGAACTGGCCAGAGAAAGCTTGAGTATGTGACTATGGTAAAACGGGGAGCAACTGGTATGAGTAACTATGACTCTCTTAAGGTAGCCAAATGCCTCGTCACCAACGGAATAAATCGGCAAACTCGAGGGGCACCTGGCAGGAGTAACTGTGAAAGTCTTAAGGTCGACTAATAATGGATATAACTCCTGGTGAACAGGCCAGAGAAAGCTTGAAGACGTGACTGTGATAAAACAGGGAGCAACAGGAAGGAGTAACTATGACACTCTTAAGGTAGCCAAATACTCGTCACCAGGCGAAATACATGGGCAAATTCGAGGAGCACCTGGTAGAAATAACTGTGAAAGTCTTAAGTTCGACAAATAATAGCGTATCACTTCTGGTGAACTGGCCAGAGAAAGTTTGAATATGTGACTATGGTAAAACGGGGAGCAATTGGTATGAGTAACAATGACTCTCTTAAGGTAGAAAAATGCCTCGTCACAAACGGAATAAATTGGCAAACCCGAGGAGCACCTGGCAGGAGTAACTGTGTAAGTCTTAAAGTCGACAAATAATGGTGTATCACTTCTGGTGAACTGGCCACAGAGCTTGAAGACGTGACTGTGATAAAACACGGAGCAACTGGCAGGAGTAACTATGACACTCTTAAGGTAGCCAAATGCTCGTCACCAGGCGAAATACATAGGAAAACTCGAGGAGCACCTGGCAGAAATAAATGTGAAAGTCTTAAGTTCGACAAATAAAGGCGTATCACTTCTGGTGAAATTGCCAGATAATGCTTGAAGATGCGACTATGGTAAAACGGGGAGCAATTGGTAGGAGTAACTGTGACACTCTTAAGATAGCCAAATGCCTCGCCACTAGGCGGAATAAATCGGCAAACTCGAGGAGCACCTAGCAGAAATAACTGTGAATGTCTCAAGGTCGACAATTAAAGGCGTATCGCTTGTGGTGAACTGGCCCGAGAAAGCTTGAAGATTTGACTGTGTTAAAATGGGGAGCAACTTGCAGGAGTAACTATGACTCTCTTAAGGTAGCCAAATGCCTTGTAACCAATGGAATAAATCGGCAAACTCGAGGAGCACCTGGCAGGAGTAACTATGAAAGTCTTAAGGTCGACAAATAACAGTGTATCACTTCTGGTGAACTGGCCAGAGAAAGCTTGAAGACGGGACAGTGATAAAACAGGGAGCATCTGGCAGGAGCAACTATGACACTCGTAATGTAGCCAATTGTCCGTCACCAGGCGAAATACATCTGTAACTGGAGGAGCACCTGGCAGAAATAACTTGGAAAGTCTACAGTTCGACAAGTAATGGCGTATCACTTCTGGTGAACTGGCCAGAGAGCTTCAAGACGTGACTGTGATAAAACACGGAGCAACTGGCAGGAGTAACTATGACACTCTTAAGGTAGCCAAATGCTCGTCACCAGGCGAAATACATAGGAAAACTCGAGGAGCACCTGGCACAAATAAATGTGAAAGTCTTACGTTCGACAAATAAAGGCGTATCACTTCTGGTGAACTGGCCAGAGAAAGCTTGAATATGTGACTATGGTAAAACGGGGAGCAATTGGTAGGAGTAACTATGATTCTCTTAAGGTAGCCAAATGCCTCGTCACCAACGGAATAAATCGGCAAACTCGAGGAGCATCTAGCAGAAATAACTGTGAAAGTCTTAAGGTCGACAAATAAAGGCGTATCGCTTGTGCTGAACTGTCCCGAGAAAGCTTGAAGATTTTACAGTGTTAAAATGGGGAGCAACTTGCAGGAGTAACTGTGACTCTCTTAAGGTTGCCAATGCTCGTCGCCCAGCCAAAAACATCGGAAAACTCGAGTAGCACCTGGCAGAAATAACTGTGAAAGTCTTAAGGTCGACAACTAATGGCGTATCGCTTCTGATGAACTGGCCAGAGAAAGCTTGAATATGTGACTATGGTAAAACGGGGAGCAATTGGTAGGACTAACTATGACTCTCTTAAGGTAGCCAAATACCTCGTCACCAGACGGAATAAATCGGCAAACTCGAGGAGCACCTAGCAGATATAACTGTGAAAGTCTTAAGGTCGACAAATAATGACGTATCGCTTGTGCTGAACTGGCCCCAGAAAGCTTGAAGATTTTACTGTGTTAAAACGGAGAGCAACTTGCAGGAGTAACTGTGACTCTCTTAAGGTTGCCATTGCTCGTCGCCCAGCAAAAAACATCGGATAACTCGAGGAGCACCTGGCAGAAATAACTGTGAAAGTCTTGAGGTCGACAAATAATGGCGTATCGCTTCTGATGAACTGGCCAGAGAAAGCTTGAGTATGTGACTATGGTAAAACGGGGAGCAACTGGTATGAGTAACTATGACTCTCTTAAGGTAGCCAAATGCCTCGTCACCAACGGAATAAATCGGCAAACTCGAGGGGCACCTGGCAGGAGTAACTGTGAAAGTCTTAAGGTCGACTAATAATGGATATAACTCCTGGTGAACAGGCCAGAGAAAGCTTGAAGACGTGACTGTGATAAAACAGGGAGCAACAGGAAGGAGTAACTATGACACTCTTAAGGTAGCCAAATACTCGTCACCAGGCGAAATACATGGGCAAATTCGAGGAGCACCTGGCAGAAATAACTGTGAAAGTCTTAAGTTCGACAAATAATAGCGTATCACTTCTGGTGAACTGGCCAGAGAAAGTTTGAATATGTGACTATGGTAAAACGGGGAGCAATTGGTATGAGTAACAATGACTCTCTTAAGGTAGAAAAATGCCTCGTCACAAACGGAATAAATTGGCAAACCCGAGGAGCACCTGGCAGGAGTAACTGTGAAAGTCTTAAAGTCGACAAATAATGGTGTATCACTTCTGGTGAACTGGCCACAGAGCTTGAAGACGTGACTGTGATAAAACAGGGAGCAACTGGCAGGAGTAACTATGACACTCTTAAGGTAGCCAAATGCTCGTCACCAGGCGAAATACATAGGAAAACTCGAGGAGCACCTGGCAGAAATAACTGTGAAAGTCTTAAGGTCGACAACTAATGGCGTATCGCTTCTGATGAACTGGCCAGAGAAAGCTTGAATATGTGACTATGGTAAAACGGGGAGCAATTGGTAGGACTAACTATGACTCTCTTAAGGTAGCCAAATACCTCGTCACCAGACGGAATAAATCGGCAAATTCGAGGAGCACCTAGCAGATATAACTGTGAAAGTCTTAAGGTCGACAAATAATGACGTATCGCTTGTGCTGAACTGGCCCGAGAAAGCTTGAAGATTTTACTGTGTTAAAACGGAGAGCAACTTGCAGGAGTAACTGTGACTCTCTTAAGGTTGCCATTGCTCGTCGCCCAGCAAAAAACATCGGATAACTCGAGGAGCACCTGGCAGAAATAACTGTGAAAGTCTTAAGGTCGACAAATAATGGCGTATCGCTTCTGATGAACTGGCCAGAGAAAGCTTGAGTATGTGACTATGGTAAAACGGGGAGCAACTGGTATGAGTAACTATGACTCTCTTAAGGTAGCCAAATGCCTCGTCACCAACGGAATAAATCGGCAAACTCGAGGGGCACCTGGCAGGAGTAACTGTGAAAGTCTTAAGGTCGACTAATAATGGATATAACTCCTGGTGAACAGGCCAGAGAAAGCTTGAAGACGTGACTGTGATAAAACAGGGAGCAACAGGAAGGAGTAACTATGACACTCTTAAGGTAGCCAAATACTCGTCACCAGGCGAAATACATGGGCAAATTCGAGGAGCACCTGGCAGAAATAACTGTGAAAGTCTTAAGTTCGACAAATAATAGCGTATCACTTCTGGTGAACTGGCCAGAGAAAGTTTGAATATGTGACTATGGTAAAACGGGGAGCAATTGGTATGAGTAACAATGACTCTCTTAAGGTAGAAAAATGCCTCGTCACAAACGGAATAAATTGGCAAACCCGAGGAGCACCTGGCAGGAGTAACTGTGAAAGTCTTAAAGTCGACAAATAATGGTGTATCACTTCTGGTGAACTGGCCACAGAGCTTGAAGACGTGACTGTGATAAAACACGGAGCAACTGGCAGGAGTAACTATGACACTCTTAAGGTAGCCAAATGCTCGTCACCAGGCGAAATACATAGGAAAACTCGAGGAGCACCTGGCAGAAATAACTGTGAAAGTCTTAAGGTCGACAACTAATTGCGTATCGCTTCTGATGAACTGGCCAGAGAAAGCTTGAATATGTGACTATGGTAAAACGGGGAGCAATTGGTAGGACTAACTATGACTCTCTTAAGGTAGCCAAATACCTCGTCACCAGACGGAATAAATCGGCAAATTCGAGGAGCACCTAGCAGATATAACTGTGAAAGTCTTAAGGTCGACAAATAATGACGTATCGCTTGTGCTGAACTGGCCCGAGAAAGCTTGAAGATTTTACTGTGTTAAAACGGAGAGCAACTTGCAGGAGTAACTGTGACTCTCTTAAGGTTGCCATTGCTCGTCGCCCAGCAAAAAACATCGGATAACTCGAGGAGCACCTGGCAGAAATAACTGTGAAAGTCTTAAGGTCGACAAATAATGGCGTATCGCTTCTGATGAACTGGCCAGAGAAAGCTTGAGTATGTGACTATGGTAAAACGGGGAGCAACTGGTATGAGTAACTATGACTCTCTTAAGGTAGCCAAATGCCTCGTCACCAACGGAATAAATCGGCAAACTCGAGGGGCACCTGGCAGGAGTAACTGTGAAAGTCTTAAGGTCGACTAATAATGGATATAACTCCTGGTGAACAGGCCAGAGAAAGCTTGAAGACGTGACTGTGATAAAACAGGGAGCAACAGGAAGGAGTAACTATGACACTCTTAAGGTAGCCAAATACTCGTCACCAGGCGAAATACATGGGCAAATTCGAGGAGCACCTGGCAGAAATAACTGTGAAAGTCTTAAGTTCGACAAATAATAGCGTATCACTTCTGGTGAACTGGCCAGAGAAAGTTTGAATATGTGACTATGGTAAAACGGGGAGCAATTGGTATGAGTAACAATGACTCTCTTAAGGTAGAAAAATGCCTCGTCACAAACGGAATAAATTGGCAAACCCGAGGAGCACCTGGCAGGAGTAACTGTGTAAGTCTTAAAGTCGACAAATAATGGTGTATCACTTCTGGTGAACTGGCCATAGAGCTTGAAGACGTGACTGTGATAAAACACGGAGCAACTGGCAGGAGTAACTATGACACTCTTAAGGTAGCCAAATGCTCGTCACCAGGCGAAATACATAGGAAAACTCGAGGAGCACCTGGCAGAAATAAATGTGAAAGTCTTAAGTTCGACAAATAAAGGCGTATCACTTCTGGTGAAATTGCCAGATAATGCTTGAAGATGCGACTATGGTAAAACGGGGAGCAATTGGTAGGAGTAACTGTGACACTCTTAAGATAGCCAAATGCCTCGCCACTAGGCGGAATAAATCGGCAAACTCGAGGAGCACCTAGCAGAAATAACTGTGAATGTCTCAAGGTCGACAATTAAAGGCGTATCGCTTGTGGTGAACTGGCCCGAGAAAGCTTGAAGATTTGACTGTGTTAAAATGGGGAGCAACTTGCAGGAGTAACTATGACTCTCTTAAGGTAGCCAAATGCCTTGTAACCAATGGAATAAATCGGCAAACTCGAGGAGCACCTGGCAGGAGTAACTATGAAAGTCTTAAGGTCGACAAATAACAGTGTATCACTTCTGGTGAACTGGCCAGAGAAAGCTTGAAGACGGGACAGTGATAAAACAGGGAGCATCTGGCAGGAGCAACTATGACACTCGTAATGTAGCCAATTGTCCGTCACCAGGCGAAATACATCTGTAACTGGAGGAGCACCTGGCAGAAATAACTTGGAAAGTCTACAGTTCGACAAGTAATGGCGTATCACTTCTGGTGAACTGGCCAGAGAGCTTCAAGACGTGACTGTGATAAAACACGGAGCAACTGGCAGGAGTAACTATGACACTCTTAAGGTAGCCAAATGCTCGTCACCAGGCGAAATACATAGGAAAACTCGAGGAGCACCTGGCACAAATAAATGTGAAAGTCTTACGTTCGACAAATAAAGGCGTATCACTTCTGGTGAACTGGCCAGAGAAAGCTTGAATATGTGACTATGGTAAAACGGGGAGCAATTGGTAGGAGTAACTATGATTCTCTTAAGGTAGCCAAATGCCTCGTCACCAACGGAATAAATCGGCAAACTCGAGGAGCATCTAGCAGAAATAACTGTGAAAGTCTTAAGGTCGACAAATAAAGGCGTATCGCTTGTGCTGAACTGTCCCGAGAAATCTTGAAGATTTTACAGTGTTAAAATGGGGAGCAACTTGCAGGAGTAACTGTGACTCTCTTAAGGTTGCCAATGCTCGTCGCCCAGCCAAAAACATCGGAAAACTCGAGTAGCACCTGGCAGAAATAACTGTGAAAGTCTTAAGGTCGACAACTAATGGCGTATCGCTTCTGATGAACTGGCCAGAGAAAGCTTGAATATGTGACTATGGTAAAACGGGGAGCAATTGGTAGGACTAACTATGACTCTCTTAAGGTAGCCAAATACCTCGTCACCAGACGGAATAAATCGGCAAACTCGAGGAGCACCTAGCAGATATAACTGTGAAAGTCTTAAGGTCGACAAATAATGACGTATCGCTTGTGCTGAACTGGCCCGAGAAAGCTTGAAGATTTTACTGTGTTAAAACGGAGAGCAACTTGCAGGAGTAACTGTGACTCTCTTAAGGTTGCCATTGCTCGTCGCCCAGTAAAAAACATCGGATAACTCGAGGAGCACCTGGCAGAAATAACTGTGAAAGTCTTGAGGTCGACAAATAATGGCGTATCGCTTCTGATGAACTGGCCAGAGAAAGCTTGAGTATGTGACTATGGTAAAACGGGGAGCAACTGGTATGAGTAACTATGACTCTCTTAAGGTAGCCAAATGCCTCGTCACCAACGGAATAAATCGGCAAACTCGAGGGGCACCTGGCAGGAGTAACTGTGAAAGTCTTAAGGTCGACTAATAATGGATATAACTCCTGGTGAACAGGCCAGAGAAAGCTTGAAGACGTGACTGTGATAAAACAGGGAGCAACAGGAAGGAGTAACTATGACACTCTTAAGGTAGCCAAATACTCGTCACCAGGCGAAATACATGGGCAAATTCGAGGAGCACCTGGCAGAAATAACTGTGAAAGTCTTAAGTTCGACAAATAATAGCGTATCACTTCTGGTGAACTGGCCAGAGAAAGTTTGAATATGTGACTATGGTAAAACGGGGAGCAATTGGTATGAGTAACAATGACTCTCTTAAGGTAGAAAAATGCCTCGTCACAAACGGAATAAATTGGCAAACCCGAGGAGCACCTGGCAGGAGTAACTGTGAAAGTCTTAAAGTCGACAAATAATGGTGTATCACTTCTGGTGAACTGGCCACAGAGCTTGAAGACGTGACTGTGATAAAACACGGAGCAACTGGCAGGAGTAACTATGACACTCTTAAGGTAGCCAAATGCTCGTCACCAGGCGAAATACATAGGAAAACTCGAGGAGCACCTGGCAGAAATAAATGTGAAAGTCTTAAGTTCGACAAATAAAGGCGTATCACTTCTGGTGAAATTGCCAGATAATGCTTGAAGATGCGACTATGGTAAAACGGGGAGCAATTGGTAGGAGTAACTGTGACACTCTTAAGATAGCCAAATGCCTCGCCACTAGGCGGAATAAATCGGCAAACTCGAGGAGCACCTAGCAGAAATAACTGTGAATGTCTCAAGGTCGACAATTAAAGGCGTATCGCTTGTGGTGAACTGGCCCGAGAAAGCTTGAAGATTTGACTGTGTTAAAATGGGGAGCAACTTGCAGGAGTAACTATGACTCTCTTAAGGTAGCCAAATGCCTTGTAACCAATGGAATAAATCGGCAAACTCGAGGAGCACCTGGCAGGAGTAACTATGAAAGTCTTAAGGTCGACAAATAACAGTGTATCACTTCTGGTGAACTGGCCAGAGAAAGCTTGAAGACGGGACAGTGATAAAACAGGGAGCATCTGGCAGGAGCAACTATGACACTCGTAATGTAGCCAATTGTCCGTCACCAGGCGAAATACATCTGTAACTGGAGGAGCACCTGGCAGAAATAACTTGGAAAGTCTACAGTTCGACAAGTAATGGCGTATCACTTCTGGTGAACTGGCCAGAGAGCTTCAAGACGTGACTGTGATAAAACACGGAGCAACTGGCAGGAGTAACTATGACACTCTTAAGGTAGCCAAATGCTCGTCACCAGGCGAAATACATAGGAAAACTCGAGGAGCACCTGGCACAAATAAATGTGAAAGTCTTACGTTCGACAAATAAAGGCGTATCACTTCTGGTGAACTGGCCAGAGAAAGCTTGAATATGTGACTATGGTAAAACGGGGAGCAATTGGTAGGAGTAACTATGATTCTCTTAAGGTAGCCAAATGCCTCGTCACCAACGGAATAAATCGGCAAACTCGAGGAGCATCTAGCAGAAATAACGGTGAAAGTCTTAAGGTCGACAAATAAAGGCGTATCGCTTGTGCTGAACTGTCCCGAGAAATCTTGAAGATTTTACAGTGTTAAAATGGGGAGCAACTTGCAGGAGTAACTGTGACTCTCTTAAGGTTGCCAATGCTCGTCGCCCAGCCAAAAACATCGGAAAACTCGAGTAGCACCTGGCAGAAATAACTGTGAAAGTCTTAAGGTCGACAACTAATGGCGTATCGCTTCTGATGAACTGGCCAGAGAAAGCTTGAATATGTGACTATGGTAAAACGGGGAGCAATTGGTAGGACTAACTATGACTCTCTTAAGGTAGCCAAATACCTCGTCACCAGACGGAATAAATCGGCAAACTCGAGGAGCACCTAGCAGATATAACTGTGAAAGTCTTAAGGTCGACAAATAATGACGTATCGCTTGTGCTGAACTGGCCCGAGAAAGCTTGAAGATTTTACTGTGTTAAAACGGAGAGCAACTTGCAGGAGTAACTGTGACTCTCTTAAGGTTGCCATTGCTCGTCGCCCAGTAAAAAACATCGGATAACTCGAGGAGCACCTGGCAGAAATAACTGTGAAAGTCTTGAGGTCGACAAATAATGGCGTATCGCTTCTGATGAACTGGCCAGAGAAAGCTTGAGTATGTGACTATGGTAAAACGGGGAGCAACTGGTATGAGTAACTATGACTCTCTTAAGGTAGCCAAATGCCTCGTCACCAACGGAATAAATCGGCAAACTCGAGGGGCACCTGGCAGGAGTAACTGTGAAAGTCTTAAGGTCGACTAATAATGGATATAACTCCTGGTGAACAGGCCAGAGAAAGCTTGAAGACGTGACTGTGATAAAACAGGGAGCAACAGGAAGGAGTAACTATGACACTCTTAAGGTAGCCAAATACTCGTCACCAGGCGAAATACATGGGCAAATTCGAGGAGCACCTGGCAGAAATAACTGTGAAAGTCTTAAGTTCGACAAATAATAGCGTATCACTTCTGGTGAACTGGCCAGAGAAAGTTTGAATATGTGACTATGGTAAAACGGGGAGCAATTGGTATGAGTAACAATGACTCTCTTAAGGTAGAAAAATGCCTCGTCACAAACGGAATAAATTGGCAAACCCGAGGAGCACCTGGCAGGAGTAACTGTGAAAGTCTTAAAGTCGACAAATAATGGTGTATCACTTCTGGTGAACTGGCCACAGAGCTTGAAGACGTGACTGTGATAAAACACGGAGCAACTGGCAGGAGTAACTATGACACTCTTAAGGTAGCCAAATGCTCGTCACCAGGCGAAATACATAGGAAAACTCGAGGAGCACCTGGCAGAAATAACTGTGAAAGTCTTAAGGTCGACAACTAATGGCGTATCGCTTCTGATGAACTGGCCAGAGAAAGCTTGAATATGTGACTATGGTAAAACGGGGAGCAATTGGTAGGACTAACTATGACTCTCTTAAGGTAGCCAAATACCTCGTCACCAGACGGAATAAATCGGCAAATTCGAGGAGCACCTAGCAGATATAACTGTGAAAGTCTTAAGGTCGACAAATAATGACGTATCGCTTGTGCTGAACTGGCCCGAGAAAGCTTGAAGATTTTACTGTGTTAAAACGGAGAGCAACTTGCAGGAGTAACTGTGACTCTCTTAAGGTTGCCATTGCTCGTCGCCCAGCAAAAAACATCGGATAACTCGAGGAGCACCTGGCAGAAATAACTGTGAAAGTCTTAAGGTCGACAAATAATGGCGTATCGCTTCTGATGAACTGGCCAGAGAAAGCTTGAGTATGTGACTATGGTAAAACGGGGAGCAACTGGTATGAGTAACTATGACTCTCTTAAGGTAGCCAAATGCCTCGTCACCAACGGAATAAATCGGCAAACTCGAGGGGCACCTGGCAGGAGTAACTGTGAAAGTCTTAAGGTCGACTAATAATGGATATAACTCCTGGTGAACAGGCCAGAGAAAGCTTGAAGACGTGACTGTGATAAAACAGGGAGCAACAGGAAGGAGTAACTATGACACTCTTAAGGTAGCCAAATACTCGTCACCAGGCGAAATACATGGGCAAATTCGAGGAGCACCTGGTAGAAATAACTGTGAAAGTCTTAAGTTCGACAAATAATAGCGTATCACTTCTGGTGAACTGGCCAGAGAAAGTTTGAATATGTGACTATGGTAAAACGGGGAGCAATTGGTATGAGTAACAATGACTCTCTTAAGGTAGAAAAATGCCTCGTCACAAACGGAATAAATTGGCAAACCCGAGGAGCACCTGGCAGGAGTAACTGTGTAAGTCTTAAAGTCGACAAATAATGGTGTATCACTTCTGGTGAACTGGCCACAGAGCTTGAAGACGTGACTGTGATAAAACACGGAGCAACTGGCAGGAGTAACTATGACACTCTTAAGGTAGCCAAATGCTCGTCACCAGGCGAAATACATAGGAAAACTCGAGGAGCACCTGGCAGAAATAAATGTGAAAGTCTTAAGTTCGACAAATAAAGGTGTATCACTTCTGGTGAAATTGCCAGATAATGCTTGAAGATGCGACTATGGTAAAACGGGGAGCAATTGGTAGGAGTAACTGTGACACTCTTAAGATAGCCAAATGCCTCGCCACTAGGCGGAATAAATCGGCAAACTCGAGGAGCACCTAGCAGAAATAACTGTGAATGTCTCAAGGTCGACAATTAAAGGCGTATCGCTTGTGGTGAACTGCCCCGAGAAAGCTTGAAGATTTGACTGTGTTAAAATGGGGAGCAACTTGCAGGAGTAACTATGACTCTCTTAAGGTAGCCAAATGCCTTGTAACCAATGGAATAAATCGGCAAACTCGAGGAGCACCTGGCAGGAGTAACTATGAAAGTCTTAAGGTCGACAAATAACAGTGTATCACTTCTGGTGAACTGGCCAGAGAAAGCTTGAAGACGGGACAGTGATAAAACAGGGAGCATCTGGCAGGAGCAACTATGACACTCGTAATGTAGCCAATTGTCCGTCACCAGGCGAAATACATCTGTAACTGGAGGAGCACCTGGCAGAAATAACTTGGAAAGTCTACAGTTCGACAAGTAATGGCGTATCACTTCTGGTGAACTGGCCAGAGAGCTTCAAGACGTGACTGTGATAAAACACGGAGCAACTGGCAGGAGTAACTATGACACTCTTAAGGTAGCCAAATGCTCGTCACCAGGCGAAATACATAGGAAAACTCGAGGAGCACCTGGCACAAATAAATGTGAAAGTCTTACGTTCGACAAATAAAGGCGTATCACTTCTGGTGAACTGGCCAGAGAAAGCTTGAATATGTGACTATGGTAAAACGGGGAGCAATTGGTAGGAGTAACTATGATTCTCTTAAGGTAGCCAAATGCCTCGTCACCAACGGAATAAATCGGCAAACTCGAGGAGCATCTAGCAGAAATAACTGTGAAAGTCTTAAGGTCGACAAATAAAGGCGTATCGCTTGTGCTGAACTGTCCCGAGAAAGCTTGAAGATTTTACAGTGTTAAAATGGGGAGCAACTTGCAGGAGTAACTGTGACTCTCTTAAGGTTGCCAATGCTCGTCGCCCAGCCAAAAACATCGGAAAACTCGAGTAGCACCTGGCAGAAATAACTGTGAAAGTCTTAAGGTCGACAACTAATGGCGTATCGCTTCTGATGAACTGGCCAGAGAAAGCTTGAATATGTGACTATGGTAAAACGGGGAGCAATTGGTAGGACTAACTATGACTCTCTTAAGGTAGCCAAATACCTCGTCACCAGACGGAATAAATCGGCAAACTCGAGGAGCACCTAGCAGATATAACTGTGAAAGTCTTAAGGTCGACAAATAATGACGTATCGCTTGTGCTGAACTGGCCCCAGAAAGCTTGAAGATTTTACTGTGTTAAAACGGAGAGCAACTTGCAGGAGTAACTGTGACTCTCTTAAGGTTGCCATTGCTCGTCGCCCAGCAAAAAACATCGGATAACTCGAGGAGCACCTGGCAGAAATAACTGTGAAAGTCTTGAGGTCGACAAATAATGGCGTATCGCTTCTGATGAACTGGCCAGAGAAAGCTTGAGTATGTGACTATGGTAAAACGGGGAGCAACTGGTATGAGTAACTATGACTCTCTTAAGGTAGCCAAATGCCTCGTCACCAACGGAATAAATCGGCAAACTCGAGGGGCACCTGGCAGGAGTAACTGTGAAAGTCTTAAGGTCGACTAATAATGGATATAACTCCTGGTGAACAGGCCAGAGAAAGCTTGAAGACGTGACTGTGATAAAACAGGGAGCAACAGGAAGGAGTAACTATGACACTCTTAAGGTAGCCAAATACTCGTCACCAGGCGAAATACATGGGCAAATTCGAGGAGCACCTGGCAGAAATAACTGTGAAAGTCTTAAGTTCGACAAATAATAGCGTATCACTTCTGGTGAACTGGCCAGAGAAAGTTTGAATATGTGACTATGGTAAAACGGGGAGCAATTGGTATGAGTAACAATGACTCTCTTAAGGTAGAAAAATGCCTCGTCACAAACGGAATAAATTGGCAAACCCGAGGAGCACCTGGCAGGAGTAACTGTGTAAGTCTTAAAGTCGACAAATAATGGTGTATCACTTCTGGTGAACTGGCCACAGAGCTTGAAGACGTGACTGTGATAAAACACGGAGCAACTGGCAGGAGTAACTATGACACTCTTAAGGTAGCCAAATGCTCGTCACCAGGCGAAATACATAGGAAAACTCGAGGAGCACCTGGCACAAATAAATGTGAAAGTCTTAAGTTCGACAAATAAAGGTGTATCACTTCTGGTGAAATTGCCAGATAATGCTTGAAGATGCGACTATGGTAAAACGGGGAGCAATTGGTAGGAGTAACTGTGACACTCTTAAGATAGCCAAATGCCTCGCCACTAGGCGGAATAAATCGGCAAGCTCGAGGAGCACCTAGCAGAAATAACTGTGAATGTCTCAAGGTCGACAATTAAAGGCGTATCGCTTGTGGTGAACTGGCCCGAGAAAGCTTGAAGATTTGACTGTGTTAAAATGGGGAGCAACTTGCAGGAGTAACTATGACTCTCTTAAGGTAGCCAAATGCCTTGTAACCAATGGAATAAATCGGCAAACTCGAGGAGCACCTGGCAGGAGTAACTATGAAAGTCTTAAGGTCGACAAATAACAGTGTATCACTTCTGGTGAACTGGCCAGAGAAAGCTTGAAGACGGGACAGTGATAAAACAGGGAGCATCTGGCAGGAGCAACTATGACACTCGTAATGTAGCCAATTGTCCGTCACCAGGCGAAATACATCTGTAACTGGAGGAGCACCTGGCAGAAATAACTTGGAAAGTCTACAGTTCGACAAGTAATGGCGTATCACTTCTGGTGAACTGGCCAGAGAGCTTCAAGACGTGACTGTGATAAAACACGGAGCAACTGGCAGGAGTAACTATGACACTCTTAAGGTAGCCAAATGCTCGTCACCAGGCGAAATACATAGGAAAACTCGAGGAGCACCTGGCACAAATAAATGTGAAAGTCTTACGTTCGACAAATAAAGGCGTATCACTTCTGGTGAACTGGCCAGAGAAAGCTTGAATATGTGACTATGGTAAAACGGGGAGCAATTGGTAGGAGTAACTATGATTCTCTTAAGGTAGCCAAATGCCTCGTCACCAACGGAATAAATCGGCAAACTCGAGGAGCATCTAGCAGAAATAACTGTGAAAGTCTTAAGGTCGACAAATAAAGGCGTATCGCTTGTGCTGAACTGTCCCGAGAAAGCTTGAAGATTTTACAGTGTTAAAATGGGGAGCAACTTGCAGGAGTAACTGTGACTCTCTTAAGGTTGCCAATGCTCGTCGCCCAGCCAAAAACATCGGAAAACTCGAGTAGCACCTGGCAGAAATAACTGTGAAAGTCTTAAGGTCGACAACTAATGGCGTATCGCTTCTGATGAACTGGCCAGAGAAAGCTTGAATATGTGACTATGGTAAAACGGGGAGCAATTGGTAGGACTAACTATGACTCTCTTAAGGTAGCCAAATACCTCGTCACCAGACGGAATAAATCGGCAAACTCGAGGAGCACCTAGCAGATATAACTGTGAAAGTCTTAAGGTCGACAAATAATGACGTATCGCTTGTGCTGAACTGGCCCCAGAAAGCTTGAAGATTTTACTGTGTTAAAACGGAGAGCAACTTGCAGGAGTAACTGTGACTCTCTTAAGGTTGCCATTGCTCGTCGCCCAGCAAAAAACATCGGATAACTCGAGGAGCACCTGGCAGAAATAACTGTGAAAGTCTTGAGGTCGACAAATAATGGCGTATCGCTTCTGATGAACTGGCCAGAGAAAGCTTGAGTATGTGACTATGGTAAAACGGGGAGCAACTGGTATGAGTAACTATGACTCTCTTAAGGTAGCCAAATGCCTCGTCACCAACGGAATAAATCGGCAAACTCGAGGGGCACCTGGCAGGAGTAACTGTGAAAGTCTTAAGGTCGACTAATAATGGATATAACTCCTGGTGAACAGGCCAGAGAAAGCTTGAAGACGTGACTGTGATAAAACAGGGAGCAACAGGAAGGAGTAACTATGACACTCTTAAGGTAGCCAAATACTCGTCACCAGGCGAAATACATGGGCAAATTCGAGGAGCACCTGGCAGAAATAACTGTGAAAGTCTTAAGTTCGACAAATAATAGCGTATCACTTCTGGTGAACTGGCCAGAGAAAGTTTGAATATGTGACTATGGTAAAACGGGGAGCAATTGGTATGAGTAACAATGACTCTCTTAAGGTAGAAAAATGCCTCGTCACAAACGGAATAAATTGGCAAACCCGAGGAGCACCTGGCAGGAGTAACTGTGAAAGTCTTAAAGTCGACAAATAATGGTGTATCACTTCTGGTGAACTGGCCACAGAGCTTGAAGACGTGACTGTGATAAAACACGGAGCAACTGGCAGGAGTAACTATGACACTCTTAAGGTAGCCAAATGCTCGTCACCAGGCGAAATACATAGGAAAACTCGAGGAGCACCTGGCAGAAATAACTGTGAAAGTCTTAAGGTCGACAACTAATGGCGTATCGCTTCTGATGAACTGGCCAGAGAAAGCTTGAATATGTGACTATGGTAAAACGGGGAGCAATTGGTAGGACTAACTATGACTCTCTTAAGGTAGCCAAATACCTCGTCACCAGACGGAATAAATCGGCAAATTCGAGGAGCACCTAGCAGATATAACTGTGAAAGTCTTAAGGTCGACAAATAATGACGTATCGCTTGTGCTGAACTGGCCCGAGAAAGCTTGAAGATTTTACTGTGTTAAAACGGAGAGCAACTTGCAGGAGTAACTGTGACTCTCTTAAGGTTGCCATTGCTCGTCGCCCAGCAAAAAACATCGGATAACTCGAGGAGCACCTGGCAGAAATAACTGTGAAAGTCTTAAGGTCGACAACTAATTGCGTATCGCTTCTGATGAACTGGCCAGAGAAAGCTTGAATATGTGACTATGGTAAAACGGGGAGCAATTGGTAGGACTAACTATGACTCTCTTAAGGTAGCCAAATACCTCGTCACCAGACGGAATAAATCGGCAAATTCGAGGAGCACCTAGCAGATATAACTGTGAAAGTCTTAAGGTCGACAAATAATGACGTATCGCTTGTGCTGAACTGGCCCGAGAAAGCTTGAAGATTTTACTGTGTTAAAACGGAGAGCAACTTGCAGGAGTAACTGTGACTCTCTTAAGGTTGCCATTGCTCGTCGCCCAGCAAAAAACATCGGATAACTCGAGGAGCACCTGGCAGAAATAACTGTGAAAGTCTTAAGGTCGACAAATAATGGCGTATCGCTTCTGATGAACTGGCCAGAGAAAGCTTGAGTATGTGACTATGGTAAAACGGGGAGCAACTGGTATGAGTAACTATGACTCTCTTAAGGTAGCCAAATGCCTCGTCACCAACGGAATAAATCGGCAAACTCGAGGGGCACCTGGCAGGAGTAACTGTGAAAGTCTTAAGGTCGACTAATAATGGATATAACTCCTGGTGAACAGGCCAGAGAAAGCTTGAAGACGTGACTGTGATAAAACAGGGAGCAACAGGAAGGAGTAACTATGACACTCTTAAGGTAGCCAAATACTCGTCACCAGGCGAAATACATGGGCAAATTCGAGGAGCACCTGGCAGAAATAACTGTGAAAGTCTTAAGTTCGACAAATAATAGCGTATCACTTCTGGTGAACTGGCCAGAGAAAGTTTGAATATGTGACTATGGTAAAACGGGGAGCAATTGGTATGAGTAACAATGACTCTCTTAAGGTAGAAAAATGCCTCGTCACAAACGGAATAAATTGGCAAACCCGAGGAGCACCTGGCAGGAGTAACTGTGAAAGTCTTAAAGTCGACAAATAATGGTGTATCACTTCTGGTGAACTGGCCACAGAGCTTGAAGACGTGACTGTGATAAAACACGGAGCAACTGGCAGGAGTAACTATGACACTCTTAAGGTAGCCAAATGCTCGTCACCAGGCGAAATACATAGGAAAACTCGAGGAGCACCTGGCAGAAATAACTGTGAAAGTCTTAAGGTCGACAACTAATGGCGTATCGCTTCTGATGAACTGGCCAGAGAAAGCTTGAATATGTGACTATGGTAAAACGGGGAGCAATTGGTAGGACTAACTATGACTCTCTTAAGGTAGCCAAATACCTCGTCACCAGACGGAATAAATCGGCAAATTCGAGGAGCACCTAGCAGATATAACTGTGAAAGTCTTAAGGTCGACAAATAATGACGTATCGCTTGTGCTGAACTGGCCCGAGAAAGCTTGAAGATTTTACTGTGTTAAAACGGAGAGCAACTTGCAGGAGTAACTGTGACTCTCTTAAGGTTGCCATTGCTCGTCGCCCAGCAAAAAACATCGGATAACTCGAGGAGCACCTGGCAGAAATAACTGTGAAAGTCTTAAGGTCGACAACTAATTGCGTATCGCTTCTGATGAACTGGCCAGAGAAAGCTTGAATATGTGACTATGGTAAAACGGGGAGCAATTGGTAGGACTAACTATGACTCTCTTAAGGTAGCCAAATACCTCGTCACCAGACGGAATAAATCGGCAAATTCGAGGAGCACCTAGCAGATATAACTGTGAAAGTCTTAAGGTCGACAAATAATGACGTATCGCTTGTGCTGAACTGGCCCGAGAAAGCTTGAAGATTTTACTGTGTTAAAACGGAGAGCAACTTGCAGGAGTAACTGTGACTCTCTTAAGGTTGCCATTGCTCGTCGCCCAGCAAAAAACATCGGATAACTCGAGGAGCACCTGGCAGAAATAACTGTGAAAGTCTTAAGGTCGACAAATAATGGCGTATCGCTTCTGATGAACTGGCCAGAGAAAGCTTGAGTATGTGACTATGGTAAAACGGGGAGCAACTGGTATGAGTAACTATGACTCTCTTAAGGTAGCCAAATGCCTCGTCACCAACGGAATAAATCGGCAAACTCGAGGGGCACCTGGCAGGAGTAACTGTGAAAGTCTTAAGGTCGACTAATAATGGATATAACTCCTGGTGAACAGGCCAGAGAAAGCTTGAAGACGTGACTGTGATAAAACAGGGAGCAACAGGAAGGAGTAACTATGACACTCTTAAGGTAGCCAAATACTCGTCACCAGGCGAAATACATGGGCAAATTCGAGGAGCACCTGGCAGAAATAACTGTGAAAGTCTTAAGTTCGACAAATAATAGCGTATCACTTCTGGTGAACTGGCCAGAGAAAGTTTGAATATGTGACTATGGTAAAACGGGGAGCAATTGGTATGAGTAACAATGACTCTCTTAAGGTAGAAAAATGCCTCGTCACAAACGGAATAAATTGGCAAACCCGAGGAGCACCTGGCAGGAGTAACTGTGAAAGTCTTAAAGTCGACAAATAATGGTGTATCACTTCTGGTGAACTGGCCACAGAGCTTGAAGACGTGACTGTGATAAAACACGGAGCAACTGGCAGGAGTAACTATGACACTCTTAAGGTAGCCAAATGCTCGTCACCAGGCGAAATACATAGGAAAACTCGAGGAGCACCTGGCAGAAATAAATGTGAAAGTCTTAAGTTCGACAAATAAAGGCGTATCACTTCTGGTGAAATTGCCAGATAATGCTTGAAGATGCGACTATGGTAAAACGGGGAGCAATTGGTAGGAGTAACTGTGACACTCTTAAGATAGCCAAATGCCTCGCCACTAGGCGGAATAAATCGGCAAACTCGAGGAGCACCTAGCAGAAATAACTGTGAATGTCTCAAGGTCGACAATTAAAGGCGTATCGCTTGTGGTGAACTGGCCCGAGAAAGCTTGAAGATTTGACTGTGTTAAAATGGGGAGCAACTTGCAGGAGTAACTATGACTCTCTTAAGGTAGCCAAATGCCTTGTAACCAATGGAATAAATCGGCAAACTCGAGGAGCACCTGGCAGGAGTAACTATGAAAGTCTTAAGGTCGACAAATAACAGTGTATCACTTCTGGTGAACTGGCCAGAGAAAGCTTGAAGACGGGACAGTGATAAAACAGGGAGCATCTGGCAGGAGCAACTATGACACTCGTAATGTAGCCAATTGTCCGTCACCAGGCGAAATACATCTGTAACTGGAGGAGCACCTGGCAGAAATAACTTGGAAAGTCTACAGTTCGACAAGTAATGGCGTATCACTTCTGGTGAACTGGCCAGAGAGCTTCAAGACGTGACTGTGATAAAACACGGAGCAACTGGCAGGAGTAACTATGACACTCTTAAGGTAGCCAAATGCTCGTCACCAGGCGAAATACATAGGAAAACTCGAGGAGCACCTGGCACAAATAAATGTGAAAGTCTTACGTTCGACAAATAAAGGCGTATCACTTCTGGTGAACTGGCCAGAGAAAGCTTGAATATGTGACTATGGTAAAACGGGGAGCAATTGGTAGGAGTAACTATGATTCTCTTAAGGTAGCCAAATGCCTCGTCACCAACGGAATAAATCGGCAAACTCGAGGAGCATCTAGCAGAAATAACTGTGAAAGTCTTAAGGTCGACAAATAAAGGCGTATCGCTTGTGCTGAACTGTCCCGAGAGAGCTTGAAGATTTTACAGTGTTAAAATGGGGAGCAACTTGCAGGAGTAACTGTGACTCTCTTAAGGTTGCCAATGCTCGTCGCCCAGCCAAAAACATCGGAAAACTCGAGTAGCACCTGGCAGAAATAACTGTGAAAGTCTTAAGGTCGACAACTAGTGGCGTATCGCTTCTGATGAACTGGCCAGAGAAAGCTTGAATATGTGACTATGGTAAAACGGGGAGCAATTGGTAGGACTAACTATGACTCTCTTAAGGTAGCCAAATACCTCGTCACCAGACGGAATAAATCGGCAAACTCGAGGAGCACCTAGCAGATATAACTGTGAAAGTCTTAAGGTCGACAAATAATGACGTATCGCTTGTGCTGAACTGGCCCGAGAAAGCTTGAAGATTTTACTGTGTTAAAACGGAGAGCAACTTGCAGGAGTAACTGTGACTCTCTTAAGGTTGCCATTGCTCGTCGCCCAGCAAAAAACATCGGATAACTCGAGGAGCACCTGGCAGAAATAACTGTGAAAGTCTTAAGGTCGACAAATAATGGCGTATCGCTTCTGATGAACTGGCCAGAGAAAGCTTGAGTATGTGACTATGGTAAAACGGGGAGCAACTGGTATGAGTAACTATGACTCTCTTAAGGTAGCCAAATGCCTCGTCACCAACGGAATAAATCGGCAAACTCGAGGGGCACCTGGCAGGAGTAACTGTGAAAGTCTTAAGGTCGACTAATAATGGATATAACTCCTGGTGAACAGGCCAGAGAAAGCTTGAAGACGTGACTGTGATAAAACAGGGAGCAACAGGAAGGAGTAACTATGACACTCTTAAGGTAGCCAAATACTCGTCACCAGGCGAAATACATGGGCAAATTCGAGGAGCACCTGGCAGAAATAACTGTGAAAGTCTTAAGTTCGACAAATAATAGCGTATCACTTCTGGTGAACTGGCCAGAGAAAGTTTGAATATGTGACTATGGTAAAACGGGGAGCAATTGGTATGAGTAACAATGACTCTCTTAAGGTAGAAAAATGCCTCGTCACAAACGGAATAAATTGGCAAACCCGAGGAGCACCTGGCAGGAGTAACTGTGAAAGTCTTAAAGTCGACAAATAATGGTGTATCACTTCTGGTGAACTGGCCACAGAGCTTGAAGACGTGACTGTGATAAAACACGGAGCAACTGGCAGGAGTAACTATGACACTCTTAAGGTAGCCAAATGCTCGTCACCAGGCGAAATACATAGGAAAACTCGAGGAGCACCTGGCAGAAATAAATGTGAAAGTCTTAAGTTCGACAAATAAAGGCGTATCACTTCTGGTGAAATTGCCAGATAATGCTTGAAGATGCGACTATGGTAAAACGGGGAGCAATTGGTAGGAGTAACTGTGACACTCTTAAGATAGCCAAATGCCTCGCCACTAGGCGGAATAAATCGGCAAACTCGAGGAGCACCTAGCAGAAATAACTGTGAATGTCTCAAGGTCGACAATTAAAGGCGTATCGCTTGTGGTGAACTGGCCCGAGAAAGCTTGAAGATTTGACTGTGTTAAAATGGGGAGCAACTTGCAGGAGTAACTATGACTCTCTTAAGGTAGCCAAATGCCTTGTAACCAATGGAATAAATCGGCAAACTCGAGGAGCACCTGGCAGGAGTAACTATGAAAGTCTTAAGGTCGACAAATAACAGTGTATCACTTCTGGTGAACTGGCCAGAGAAAGCTTGAAGACGGGACAGTGATAAAACAGGGAGCATCTGGCAGGAGCAACTATGACACTCGTAATGTAGCCAATTGTCCGTCACCAGGCGAAATACATCTGTAACTGGAGGAGCACCTGGCAGAAATAACTTGGAAAGTCTACAGTTCGACAAGTAATGGCGTATCACTTCTGGTGAACTGGCCAGAGAGCTTCAAGACGTGACTGTGATAAAACACGGAGCAACTGGCAGGAGTAACTATGACACTCTTAAGGTAGCCAAATGCTCGTCACCAGGCGAAATACATAGGAAAACTCGAGGAGCACCTGGCACAAATAAATGTGAAAGTCTTACGTTCGACAAATAAAGGCGTATCACTTCTGGTGAACTGGCCAGAGAAAGCTTGAATATGTGACTATGGTAAAACGGGGAGCAATTGGTAGGAGTAACTATGATTCTCTTAAGGTAGCCAAATGCCTCGTCACCAACGGAATAAATCGGCAAACTCGAGGAGCATCTAGCAGAAATAACTGTGAAAGTCTTAAGGTCGACAAATAAAGGCGTATCGCTTGTGCTGAACTGTCCCGAGAGAGCTTGAAGATTTTACAGTGTTAAAATGGGGAGCAACTTGCAGGAGTAACTGTGACTCTCTTAAGGTTGCCAATGCTCGTCGCCCAGCCAAAAACATCGGAAAACTCGAGTAGCACCTGGCAGAAATAACTGTGAAAGTCTTAAGGTCGACAACTAGTGGCGTATCGCTTCTGATGAACTGGCCAGAGAAAGCTTGAATATGTGACTATGGTAAAACGGGGAGCAATTGGTAGGACTAACTATGACTCTCTTAAGGTAGCCAAATACCTCGTCACCAGACGGAATAAATCGGCAAACTCGAGGAGCACCTAGCAGATATAACTGTGAAAGTCTTAAGGTCGACAAATAATGACGTATCGCTTGTGCTGAACTGGCCCGAGAAAGCTTGAAGATTTTACTGTGTTAAAACGGAGAGCAACTTGCAGGAGTAACTGTGACTCTCTTAAGGTTGCCATTGCTCGTCGCCCAGCAAAAAACATCGGATAACTCGAGGAGCACCTGGCAGAAATAACTGTGAAAGTCTTAAGGTCGACAAATAATGGCGTATCGCTTCTGATGAACTGGCCAGAGAAAGCTTGAGTATGTGACTATGGTAAAACGGGGAGCAACTGGTATGAGTAACTATGACTCTCTTAAGGTAGCCAAATGCCTCGTCACCAACGGAATAAATCGGCAAACTCGAGGGGCACCTGGCAGGAGTAACTGTGAAAGTCTTAAGGTCGACTAATAATGGATATAACTCCTGGTGAACAGGCCAGAGAAAGCTTGAAGACGTGACTGTGATAAAACAGGGAGCAACAGGAAGGAGTAACTATGACACTCTTAAGGTAGCCAAATACTCGTCACCAGGCGAAATACATGGGCAAATTCGAGGAGCACCTGGCAGAAATAACTGTGAAAGTCTTAAGTTCGACAAATAATAGCGTATCACTTCTGGTGAACTGGCCAGAGAAAGTTTGAATATGTGACTATGGTAAAACGGGGAGCAATTGGTATGAGTAACAATGACTCTCTTAAGGTAGAAAAATGCCTCGTCACAAACGGAATAAATTGGCAAACCCGAGGAGCACCTGGCAGGAGTAACTGTGAAAGTCTTAAAGTCGACAAATAATGGTGTATCACTTCTGGTGAACTGGCCACAGAGCTTGAAGACGTGACTGTGATAAAACACGGAGCAACTGGCAGGAGTAACTATGACACTCTTAAGGTAGCCAAATGCTCGTCACCAGGCGAAATACATAGGAAAACTCGAGGAGCACCTGGCAGAAATAAATGTGAAAGTCTTAAGTTCGACAAATAAAGGCGTATCACTTCTGGTGAAATTGCCAGATAATGCTTGAAGATGCGACTATGGTAAAACGGGGAGCAATTGGTAGGAGTAACTGTGACACTCTTAAGATAGCCAAATGCCTCGCCACTAGGCGGAATAAATCGGCAAACTCGAGGAGCACCTAGCAGAAATAACTGTGAATGTCTCAAGGTCGACAATTAAAGGCGTATCGCTTGTGGTGAACTGGCCCGAGAAAGCTTGAAGATTTGACTGTGTTAAAATGGGGAGCAACTTGCAGGAGTAACTATGACTCTCTTAAGGTAGCCAAATGCCTTGTAACCAATGGAATAAATCGGCAAACTCGAGGAGCACCTGGCAGGAGTAACTATGAAAGTCTTAAGGTCGACAAATAACAGTGTATCACTTCTGGTGAACTGGCCAGAGAAAGCTTGAAGACGGGACAGTGATAAAACAGGGAGCATCTGGCAGGAGCAACTATGACACTCGTAATGTAGCCAATTGTCCGTCACCAGGCGAAATACATCTGTAACTGGAGGAGCACCTGGCAGAAATAACTTGGAAAGTCTACAGTTCGACAAGTAATGGCGTATCACTTCTGGTGAACTGGCCAGAGAGCTTCAAGACGTGACTGTGATAAAACACGGAGCAACTGGCAGGAGTAACTATGACACTCTTAAGGTAGCCAAATGCTCGTCACCAGGCGAAATACATAGGAAAACTCGAGGAGCACCTGGCACAAATAAATGTGAAAGTCTTACGTTCGACAAATAAAGGCGTATCACTTCTGGTGAACTGGCCAGAGAAAGCTTGAATATGTGACTATGGTAAAACGGGGAGCAATTGGTAGGAGTAACTATGATTCTCTTAAGGTAGCCAAATGCCTCGTCACCAACGGAATAAATCGGCAAACTCGAGGAGCATCTAGCAGAAATAACTGTGAAAGTCTTAAGGTCGACAAATAAAGGCGTATCGCTTGTGCTGAACTGTCCCGAGAGAGCTTGAAGATTTTACAGTGTTAAAATGGGGAGCAACTTGCAGGAGTAACTGTGACTCTCTTAAGGTTGCCAATGCTCGTCGCCCAGCCAAAAACATCGGAAAACTCGAGTAGCACCTGGCAGAAATAACTGTGAAAGTCTTAAGGTCGACAACTAGTGGCGTATCGCTTCTGATGAACTGGCCAGAGAAAGCTTGAATATGTGACTATGGTAAAACGGGGAGCAATTGGTAGGACTAACTATGACTCTCTTAAGGTAGCCAAATACCTCGTCACCAGACGGAATAAATCGGCAAACTCGAGGAGCACCTAGCAGATATAACTGTGAAAGTCTTAAGGTCGACAAATAATGACGTATCGCTTGTGCTGAACTGGCCCGAGAAAGCTTGAAGATTTTACTGTGTTAAAACGGAGAGCAACTTGCAGGAGTAACTGTGACTCTCTTAAGGTTGCCATTGCTCGTCGCCCAGCAAAAAACATCGGATAACTCGAGGAGCACCTGGCAGAAATAACTGTGAAAGTCTTGAGGTCGACAAATAATGGCGTATCGCTTCTGATGAACTGGCCAGAGAAAGCTTGAGTATGTGACTATGGTAAAACGGGGAGCAACTGGTATGAGTAACTATGACTCTCTTAAGGTAGCCAAATGACTCGTCACCAACGGAATAAATCGGCAAACTCGAGGGGCACCTGGCAGGAGTAACTGTGAAAGTCTTAAGGTCGACTAATAATGGATATAACTCCTGGTGAACAGGCCAGAGAAAGCTTGAAGACGTGACTGTGATAAAACAGGGAGCAACAGGAAGGAGTAACTATGACACTCTTAAGGTAGCCAAATACTCGTCACCAGGCGAAATACATGGGCAAATTCGAGGAGCACCTGGCAGAAATAACTGTGAAAGTCTTAAGTTCGACAAATAATAGCGTATCACTTCTGGTGAACTGGCCAGAGAAAGTTTGAATATGTGACTATGGTAAAACGGGGAGCAATTGGTATGAGTAACAATGACTCTCTTAAGGTAGAAAAATGCCTCGTCACAAACGGAATAAATTGGCAAACCCGAGGAGCACCTGGCAGGAGTAACTGTGAAAGTCTTAAAGTCGACAAATAATGGTGTATCACTTCTGGTGAACTGGCCACAGAGCTTGAAGACGTGACTGTGATAAAACACGGAGCAACTGGCAGGAGTAACTATGACACTCTTAAGGTAGCCAAATGCTCGTCACCAGGCGAAATACATAGGAAAACTCGAGGAGCACCTGGCAGAAATAACTGTGAAAGTCTTAAGGTCGACAACTAATGGCGTATCGCTTCTGATGAACTGGCCAGAGAAAGCTTGAATATGTGACTATGGTAAAACGGGGAGCAATTGGTAGGACTAACTATGACTCTCTTAAGGTAGCCAAATACCTCGTCACCAGACGGAATAAATCGGCAAATTCGAGGAGCACCTAGCAGATATAACTGTGAAAGTCTTAAGGTCGACAAATAATGACGTATCGCTTGTGCTGAACTGGCCCGAGAAAGCTTGAAGATTTTACTGTGTTAAAACGGAGAGCAACTTGCAGGAGTAACTGTGACTCTCTTAAGGTTGCCATTGCTCGTCGCCCAGCAAAAAACATCGGATAACTCGAGGAGCACCTGGCAGAAATAACTGTGAAAGTCTTAAGGTCGACAAATAATGGCGTATCGCTTCTGATGAACTGGCCAGAGAAAGCTTGAGTATGTGACTATGGTAAAACGGGGAGCAACTGGTATGAGTAACTATGACTCTCTTAAGGTAGCCAAATGCCTCGTCACCAACGGAATAAATCGGCAAACTCGAGGGGCACCTGGCAGGAGTAACTGTGAAAGTCTTAAGGTCGACTAATAATGGATATAACTCCTGGTGAACAGGCCAGAGAAAGCTTGAAGACGTGACTGTGATAAAACAGGGAGCAACAGGAAGGAGTAACTATGACACTCTTAAGGTAGCCAAATACTCGTCACCAGGCGAAATACATGGGCAAATTCGAGGAGCACCTGGCAGAAATAACTGTGAAAGTCTTAAGTTCGACAAATAATAGCGTATCACTTCTGGTGAACTGGCCAGAGAAAGTTTGAATATGTGACTATGGTAAAACGGGGAGCAATTGGTATGAGTAACTATGACTCTCTTAAGGTAGCCAAATGCCTCGTCACAAACGGAATAAATTGGCAAACCCGAGGAGCACCTGGCTGGAGTAACTGTGAAAGTCTTAAAGTCGACAAATAATGGTGTATCACTTCTGGTGAACTGGCCACAGAGCTTGAAGACGTGACTGTGATAAAACACGGAGCAACTGGCAGGAGTAACTATGACACTCTTAAGGTAGCCAAATGCTCGTCACCAGGCGAAATACACAGGAAAACTCGAGGAGCACCTGGCAGAAATAAATGTGAAAGTCTTAAGTTCGACAAATAAAGGCGTATCACTTCTGGTGAAATTGCCAGATAATGCTTGAAGATGCGACTATGGTAAAACGGGGAGCAATTGGTAGGAGTAACTGTGACACTCTTAAGATAGCCAAATGCCTCGCCACTAGGCGGAATAAATCGGCAAACTCGAGGAGCACCTAGCAGAAATAACTGTGAATGTCTCAAGGTCGACAATTAAAGGCGTATCGCTTGTGGTGAACTGGCCCGAGAAAGCTTGAAGATTTGACTGTGTTAAAATGGGGAGCAACTTGCAGGAGTAACTATGACTCTCTTAAGGTAGCCAAATGCCTTGTAACCAATGGAATAAATCGGCAAACTCGAGGAGCACCTGGCAGGAGTAACTATGAAAGTCTTAAGGTCGACAAATAACAGTGTATCACTTCTGGTGAACTGGCCAGAGAAAGCTTGAAGACGGGACAGTGATAAAACAGGGAGCATCTGGCAGGAGCAACTATGACACTCGTAATGTAGCCAATTGTCCGTCACCAGGCGAAATACATCTGTAACTGGAGGAGCACCTGGCAGAAATAACTTGGAAAGTCTACAGTTCGACAAGTAATGGCGTATCACTTCTGGTGAACTGGCCAGAGAGCTTCAAGACGTGACTGTGATAAAACACGGAGCAACTGGCAGGAGTAACTATGACACTCTTAAGGTAGCCAAATGCTCGTCACCAGGCGAAATACATAGGAAAACTCGAGGAGCACCTGGCACAAATAAATGTGAAAGTCTTACGTTCGACAAATAAAGGCGTATCACTTCTGGTGAACTGGCCAGAGAAAGCTTGAATATGTGACTATGGTAAAACGGGGAGCAATTGGTAGGAGTAACTATGATTCTCTTAAGGTAGCCAAATGCCTCGTCACCAACGGAATAAATCGGCAAACTCGAGGAGCATCTAGCAGAAATAACTGTGAAAGTCTTAAGGTCGACAAATAAAGGCGTATCGCTTGTGCTGAACTGTCCCGAGAGAGCTTGAAGATTTTACAGTGTTAAAATGGGGAGCAACTTGCAGGAGTAACTGTGACTCTCTTAAGGTTGCCAATGCTCGTCGCCCAGCCAAAAACATCGGAAAACTCGAGTAGCACCTGGCAGAAATAACTGTGAAAGTCTTAAGGTCGACAACTAGTGGCGTATCGCTTCTGATGAACTGGCCAGAGAAAGCTTGAATATGTGACTATGGTAAAACGGGGAGCAATTGGTAGGACTAACTATGACTCTCTTAAGGTAGCCAAATACCTCGTCACCAGACGGAATAAATCGGCAAACTCGAGGAGCACCTAGCAGATATAACTGTGAAAGTCTTAAGGTCGACAAATAATGACGTATCGCTTGTGCTGAACTGGCCCGAGAAAGCTTGAAGATTTTACTGTGTTAAAACGGAGAGCAACTTGCAGGAGTAACTGTGACTCTCTTAAGGTTGCCATTGCTCGTCGCCCAGCAAAAAACATCGGATAACTCGAGGAGCACCTGGCAGAAATAACTGTGAAAGTCTTGAGGTCGACAAATAATGGCGTATCGCTTCTGATGAACTGGCCAGAGAAAGCTTGAGTATGTGACTATGGTAAAACGGGGAGCAACTGGTATGAGTAACTATGACTCTCTTAAGGTAGCCAAATGACTCGTCACCAACGGAATAAATCGGCAAACTCGAGGGGCACCTGGCAGGAGTAACTGTGAAAGTCTTAAGGTCGACTAATAATGGATATAACTCCTGGTGAACAGGCCAGAGAAAGCTTGAAGACGTGACTGTGATAAAACAGGGAGCAACAGGAAGGAGTAACTATGACACTCTTAAGGTAGCCAAATACTCGTCACCAGGCGAAATACATGGGCAAATTCGAGGAGCACCTGGCAGAAATAACTGTGAAAGTCTTAAGTTCGACAAATAATAGCGTATCACTTCTGGTGAACTGGCCAGAGAAAGTTTGAATATGTGACTATGGTAAAACGGGGAGCAATTGGTATGAGTAACAATGACTCTCTTAAGGTAGAAAAATGCCTCGTCACAAACGGAATAAATTGGCAAACCCGAGGAGCACCTGGCAGGAGTAACTGTGAAAGTCTTAAAGTCGACAAATAATGGTGTATCACTTCTGGTGAACTGGCCACAGAGCTTGAAGACGTGACTGTGATAAAACACGGAGCAACTGGCAGGAGTAACTATGACACTCTTAAGGTAGCCAAATGCTCGTCACCAGGCGAAATACATAGGAAAACTCGAGGAGCACCTGGCAGAAATAACTGTGAAAGTCTTAAGGTCGACAACTAATGGCGTATCGCTTCTGATGAACTGGCCAGAGAAAGCTTGAATATGTGACTATGGTAAAACGGGGAGCAATTGGTAGGACTAACTATGACTCTCTTAAGGTAGCCAAATACCTCGTCACCAGACGGAATAAATCGGCAAATTCGAGGAGCACCTAGCAGATATAACTGTGAAAGTCTTAAGGTCGACAAATAATGACGTATCGCTTGTGCTGAACTGGCCCGAGAAAGCTTGAAGATTTTACTGTGTTAAAACGGAGAGCAACTTGCAGGAGTAACTGTGACTCTCTTAAGGTTGCCATTGCTCGTCGCCCAGCAAAAAACATCGGATAACTCGAGGAGCACCTGGCAGAAATAACTGTGAAAGTCTTAAGGTCGACAAATAATGGCGTATCGCTTCTGATGAACTGGCCAGAGAAAGCTTGAGTATGTGACTATGGTAAAACGGGGAGCAACTGGTATGAGTAACTATGACTCTCTTAAGGTAGCCAAATGCCTCGTCACCAACGGAATAAATCGGCAAACTCGAGGGGCACCTGGCAGGAGTAACTGTGAAAGTCTTAAGGTCGACTAATAATGGATATAACTCCTGGTGAACAGGCCAGAGAAAGCTTGAAGACGTGACTGTGATAAAACAGGGAGCAACAGGAAGGAGTAACTATGACACTCTTAAGGTAGCCAAATACTCGTCACCAGGCGAAATACATGGGCAAATTCGAGGAGCACCTGGCAGAAATAACTGTGAAAGTCTTAAGTTCGACAAATAATAGCGTATCACTTCTGGTGAACTGGCCAGAGAAAGTTTGAATATGTGACTATGGTAAAACGGGGAGCAATTGGTATGAGTAACTATGACTCTCTTAAGGTAGCCAAATGCCTCGTCACAAACGGAATAAATTGGCAAACCCGAGGAGCACCTGGCTGGAGTAACTGTGAAAGTCTTAAAGTCGACAAATAATGGTGTATCACTTCTGGTGAACTGGCCACAGAGCTTGAAGACGTGACTGTGATAAAACACGGAGCAACTGGCAGGAGTAACTATGACACTCTTAAGGTAGCCAAATGCTCGTCACCAGGCGAAATACACAGGAAAACTCGAGGAGCACCTGGCAGAAATAAATGTGAAAGTCTTAAGTTCGACAAATAAAGGCGTATCACTTCTGGTGAAATTGCCAGATAATGCTTGAAGATGCGACTATGGTAAAACGGGGAGCAATTGGTAGGAGTAACTGTGACACTCTTAAGATAGCCAAATGCCTCGCCACTAGGCGGAATAAATCGGCAAACTCGAGGAGCACCTAGCAGAAATAACTGTGAATGTCTCAAGGTCGACAATTAAAGGCGTATCGCTTGTGGTGAACTGGCCCGAGAAAGCTTGAAGATTTGACTGTGTTAAAATGGGGAGCAACTTGCAGGAGTAACTATGACTCTCTTAAGGTAGACAAATGCCTTGTAACCAATGGAATAAATCGGCAAACTCGAGGAGCACCTGGCAGGAGTAACTATGAAAGTCTTAAGGTCGACAAATAACAGTGTATCACTTCTGGTGAACTGGCCAGAGAAAGCTTGAAGACGGGACAGTGATAAAACAGGGAGCATCTGGCAGGAGCAACTATGACACTCGTAATGTAGCCAATTGTCCGTCACCAGGCGAAATACATCTGTAACTGGAGGAGCACCTGGCAGAAATAACTTGGAAAGTCTACAGTTCGACAAGTAATGGCGTATCACTTCTGGTGAACTGGCCAGAGAGCTTCAAGACGTGACTGTGATAAAACACGGAGCAACTGGCAGGAGTAACTATGACACTCTTAAGGTAGCCAAATGCTCGTCACCAGGCGAAATACATAGGAAAACTCGAGGAGCACCTGGCACAAATAAATGTGAAAGTCTTACGTTCGACAAATAAAGGCGTATCACTTCTGGTGAACTGGCCAGAGAAAGCTTGAATATGTGACTATGGTAAAACGGGGAGCAATTGGTAGGAGTAACTATGATTCTCTTAAGGTAGCCAAATGCCTCGTCACCAACGGAATAAATCGGCAAACTCGAGGAGCATCTAGCAGAAATAACTGTGAAAGTCTTAAGGTCGACAAATAAAGGCGTATCGCTTGTGCTGAACTGTCCCGAGAAAGCTTGAAGATTTTACAGTGTTAAAATGGGGAGCAACTTGCAGGAGTAACTGTGACTCTCTTAAGGTTGCCAATGCTCGTCGCCCAGCCAAAAACATCGGAAAACTCGAGTAGCACATGGCAGAAATAACTGTGAAAGTCTTAAGGTCGACAACTAATGGCGTATCGCTTCTGATGAACTGGCCAGAGAAAGCTTGAATATGTGACTATGGTAAAACGGGGAGCAATTGGTAGGACTAACTATGACTCTCTTAAGGTAGCCAAATACCTCGTCACCAGACGGAATAAATCGGCAAACTCGAGGAGCACCTAGCAGATATAACTGTGAAAGTCTTAAGGTCGACAAATAATGACGTATCGCTTGTGCTGAACTGGCCCGAGAAAGCTTGAAGATTTTACTGTGTTAAAACGGAGAGCAACTTGCAGGAGTAACTGTGACTCTCTTAAGGTTGCCATTGCTCGTCGCCCAGCAAAAAACATCGGATAACTCGAGGAGCACCTGGCAGAAATAACTGTGAAAGTCTTGAGGTCGACAAATAACGGCGTATCGCTTCTGATGAACTGGCCAGAGAAAGCTTGAGTATGTGACTATGGTAAAACGGGGAGCAACTGGTATGAGTAACTATGACTCTCTTAAGGTAGCCAAATGCCTCGTCACCAACGGAATAAATCGGCAAACTCGAGGGGCACCTGGCAGGAGTAACTGTGAAAGTCTTAAGGTCGACTAATAATGGATATAACTCCTGGTGAACAGGCCAGAGAAAGCTTGAAGACGTGACTGTGATAAAACAGGGAGCAACAGGAAGGAGTAACTATGACACTCTTAAGGTAGCCAAATACTCGTCACCAGGCGAAATACATGGGCAAATTCGAGGAGCACCTGGCAGAAATAACTGTGAAAGTCTTAAGTTCGACAAATAATAGCGTATCACTTCTGGTGAACTGGCCAGAGAAAGTTTGAATATGTGACTATGGTAAAACGGGGAGCAATTGGTATGAGTAACAATGACTCTCTTAAGGTAGAAAAATGCCTCGTCACAAACGGAATAAATTGGCAAACCCGAGGAGCACCTGGCAGGAGTAACTGTGAAAGTCTTAAAGTCGACAAATAATGGTGTATCACTTCTGGTGAACTGGCCACAGAGCTTGAAGACGTGACTGTGATAAAACACGGAGCAACTGGCAGGAGTAACTATGACACTCTTAAGGTAGCCAAATGCTCGTCACCAGGCGAAATACATAGGAAAACTCGAGGAGCACCTGGCAGAAATAACTGTGAAAGTCTTAAGGTCGACAACTAATGGCGTATCGCTTCTGATGAACTGGCCAGAGAAAGCTTGAATATGTGACTATGGTAAAACGGGGAGCAATTGGTAGGACTAACTATGACTCTCTTAAGGTAGCCAAATACCTCGTCACCAGACGGAATAAATCGGCAAATTCGAGGAGCACCTAGCAGATATAACTGTGAAAGTCTTAAGGTCGACAAATAATGACGTATCGCTTGTGCTGAACTGGCCCGAGAAAGCTTGAAGATTTTACTGTGTTAAAACGGAGAGCAACTTGCAGGAGTAACTGTGACTCTCTTAAGGTTGCCATTGCTCGTCGCCCAGCAAAAAACATCGGATAACTCGAGGAGCACCTGGCAGAAATAACTGTGAAAGTCTTAAGGTCGACAAATACTGGCGTATCGCTTCTGATGAACTGGCCAGAGAAAGCTTGAGTATGTGACTATGGTAAAACGGGGAGCAACTGGTATGAGTAACTATGACTCTCTTAAGGTAGCCAAATGCCTCGTCACCAACGGAATAAATCGGCAAACTCGAGGGGCACCTGGCAGGAGTAACTGTGAAAGTCTTAAGGTCGACTAATAATGGATATAACTCCTGGTGAACAGGCCAGAGAAAGCTTGAAGACGTGACTGTGATAAAACAGGGAGCAACAGGAAGGAGTAACTATGACACTCTTAAGGTAGCCAAATACTCGTCACCAGGCGAAATACATGGGCAAATTCGAGGAGCACCTGGCAGAAATAACTGTGAAAGTCTTAAGTTCGACAAATAATAGCGTATCACTTCTGGTGAACTGGCCAGAGAAAGTTTGAATATGTGACTATGGTAAAACGGGGAGCAATTGGTATGAGTAACTATGACTCTCTTAAGGTAGCCAAATGCCTCGTCACAAACGGAATAAATTGGCAAACCCGAGGAGCACCTGGCAGGAGTAACTGTGAAAGTCTTAAAGTCGACAAATAATGGTGTATCACTTCTGGTGAACTGGCCACAGAGCTTGAAGACGTGACTGTGATAAAACACGGAGCAACTGGCAGGAGTAACTATGACACTCTTAAGGTAGCCAAATGCTCGTCACCAGGCGAAACACACAGGAAAACTCGAGGAGCACCTGGCAGAAATAAATGTGAAAGTCTTAAGTTCGACAAATAAAGGCGTATCACTTCTGGTGAAATTGCCAGATAATGCTTGAAGATGCGACTATGGTAAAACGGGGAGCAATTGGTAGGAGTAACTGTGACACTCTTAAGATAGCCAAATGCCTCGCCACTAGGCGGAATAAATCGGCAAACTCGAGGAGCACCTAGCAGAAATAACTGTGAATGTCTCAAGGTCGACAATTAAAGGCGTATCGCTTGTGGTGAACTGGCCCGAGAAAGCTTGAAGATTTGACTGTGTTAAAATGGGGAGCAACTTGCAGGAGTAACTATGACTCTCTTAAGGTAGTCAAATGCCTTGTAACCAATGGAATAAATCGGCAAGCTCGAGGAGCACCTGGCAGGAGTAACTATGAAAGTCTTAAGGTCGACAAATAACAGTGTATCACTTCTGGTGAACTGGCCAGAGAAAGCTTGAAGACGGGACAGTGATAAAACAGGGAGCATCTGGCAGGAGCAACTATGACACTCGTAATGAAGCCAATTGTCCGTCACCAGGCGAAATACATCTGTAACTGGAGGAGCACCTGGCAGAAATAACTTGGAAAGTCTACAGTTCGACAAGTAATGGCGTATCACTTCTGGTGAACTGGCCAGAGAGTTTCAAGACGTGACTGTGATAAAACACGGAGCAACTGGCAGGAGTAACTATGACACTCTTAAGGTAGCCAAATGCTCGTCACCAGGCGAAATACATAGGAAAACTCGAGGAGCACCTGGCAGAAATAACTGTGAAAGTCTTAAGTTCGACAAATAATAGCGTATCACTTCTGGTGAACTGGCCAGAGAAAGTTTGAATATGTGACTATGGTAAAACGGGGAGCAATTGGTATCAGTAACTATGACTCTCTTAAGGTAGCCAAATGCCTCGTCACAAACGGAATAAATTGGCAAACCCGAGGAGCACCTGGCTGGAGTAACTGTGAAAGTCTTAAAGTCGACAAATAATGGTGTATCACTTCTGGTGAACTGGCCACAGAGCTTGAAGACGTGACTGTGATAAAACACGGAGCAACTGGCAGGAGTAACTATGACACTCTTAAGGTAGCCAAATGCTCGTCACCAGGCGAAATACACAGGAAAACTCGAGGAGCACCTGGCAGAAATAAATGTGAAAGTCTTAAGTTCGACAAATAAAGGCGTATCACTTCTGGTGAAATTGCCAGATAATGCTTGAAGATGCGACTATGGTAAAACGGGGAGCAATTGGTAGGAGTAACTGTGACACTCTTAAGATAGCCAAATGCCTCGCCACTAGGCGGAATAAATCGGCAAACTCGAGGAGCACCTAGCAGAAATAACTGTGAATGTTTCAAGGTCGACAATTAAAGGCGTATCGCTTGTGGTGAACTGGCCCGAGAAAGCTTGAAGATTTGACTGTGTTAAAATGGGGAGCAACTTGCAGGAGTAACTATGACTCTCTTAAGGTAGCCAAATGCCATGTAACCAATGGAATAAATCGGCAAACTCGAGGAGCACCTGGCAGGAGTATCTATGAAAGTCTTAAGGTCGACAAATAACAGTGTATCACTTCTGGTGAACTGGCCAGAGAAAGCTTGAAGACGGGACAGTGATAAAACAGGGAGCATCTGGCAGGAGCAACTATGACACTCGTAATGTAGCCAATTGTCCGTCACCAGGCGAAATACATCTGTAACTGGAGGAGCACCTGGCAGAAATAACTTGGAAAGTCTACAGTTCGACAAGTAATGGCGTATCACTTCTGGTGAACTGGCCAGAGAGCTTCAAGACGTGACTGTGATAAAACACGGAGCAACTGGCAGGAGTAACTATGACACTCTTAAGGTAGCCAAATGCTCGTCACCAGGCGAAATACATAGGAAAACTCGAGGAGCACCTGGCACAAATAAATGTGAAAGTCTTACGTTCGACAAATAAAGGCGTATCACTTCTGGTGAACTGGCCAGAGAAAGCTTGAATATGTGACTATGGTAAAACGGGGAGCAATTGGTAGGAGTAACTATGATTCTCTTAAGGTAGCCAAATGCCTCGTCACCAACGGAATAAATCGGCAAACTCGAGGAGCATCTAGCAGAAATAACTGTGAAAGTCTTAAGGTCGACAAATAAAGGCGTATCGCTTGTGCTGAACTGTCCCGAGAAAGCTTGAAGATTTTACAGTGTTAAAATGGGGAGCAACTTGCAGGAGTAACTGTGACTCTCTTAAGGTTGCCAATGCTCGTCGCCCAGCCAAAAACATCGGAAAACTCGAGTAGCACATGGCAGAAATAACTGTGAAAGTCTTAAGGTCGACAACTAATGGCGTATCGCTTCTGATGAACTGGCCAGAGAAAGCTTGAATATGTGACTATGGTAAAACGGGGAGCAATTGGTAGGACTAACTATGACTCTCTTAAGGTAGCCAAATACCTCGTCACCAGACGGAATAAATCGGCAAACTCGAGGAGCACCTAGCAGATATAACTGTGAAAGTCTTAAGGTCGACAAATAATGACGTATCGCTTGTGCTGAACTGGCCCGAGAAAGCTTGAAGATTTTACTGTGTTAAAACGGAGAGCAACTTGCAGGAGTAACTGTGACTCTCTTAAGGTTGCCATTGCTCGTCGCCCAGCAAAAAACATCGGATAACTCGAGGAGCACCTGGCAGAAATAACTGTGAAAGTCTTGAGGTCGACAAATAATGGCGTATCGCTTCTGATGAACTGGCCAGAGAAAGCTTGAGTATGTGACTATGGTAAAACGGGGAGCAACTGGTATGAGTAACTATGACTCTCTTAAGGTAGCCAAATGCCTCGTCACCAACGGAATAAATCGGCAAACTCGAGGGGCACCTGGCAGGAGTAACTGTGAAAGTCTTAAGGTCGACTAATAATGGATATAACTCCTGGTGAACAGGCCAGAGAAAGCTTGAAGACGTGACTGTGATAAAACAGGGAGCAACAGGAAGGAGTAACTATGACACTCTTAAGGTAGCCAAATACTCGTCACCAGGCGAAATACATGGGCAAATTCGAGGAGCACCTGGCAGAAATAACTGTGAAAGTCTTAAGTTCGACAAATAATAGCGTATCACTTCTGGTGAACTGGCCAGAGAAAGTTTGAATATGTGACTATGGTAAAACGGGGAGCAATTGGTATGAGTAACAATGACTCTCTTAAGGTAGAAAAATGCCTCGTCACAAACGGAATAAATTGGCAAACCCGAGGAGCACCTGGCAGGAGTAACTGTGAAAGTCTTAAAGTCGACAAATAATGGTGTATCACTTCTGGTGAACTGGCCACAGAGCTTGAAGACGTGACTGTGATAAAACACGGAGCAACTGGCAGGAGTAACTATGACACTCTTAAGGTAGCCAAATGCTCGTCACCAGGCGAAATACATAGGAAAACTCGAGGAGCACCTGGCAGAAATAACTGTGAAAGTCTTAAGGTCGACAACTAATGGCGTATCGCTTCTGATGAACTGGCCAGAGAAAGCTTGAATATGTGACTATGGTAAAACGGGGAGCAATTGGTAGGACTAACTATGACTCTCTTAAGGTAGCCAAATACCTCGTCACCAGACGGAATAAATCGGCAAATTCGAGGAGCACCTAGCAGATATAACTGTGAAAGTCTTAAGGTCGACAAATAATGACGTATCGCTTGTGCTGAACTGGCCCGAGAAAGCTTGAAGATTTTACTGTGTTAAAACGGAGAGCAACTTGCAGGAGTAACTGTGACTCTCTTAAGGTTGCCATTGCTCGTCGCCCAGCAAAAAACATCGGATAACTCGAGGAGCACCTGGCAGAAATAACTGTGAAAGTCTTAAGGTCGACAAATACTGGCGTATCGCTTCTGATGAACTGGCCAGAGAAAGCTTGAGTATGTGACTATGGTAAAACGGGGAGCAACTGGTATGAGTAACTATGACTCTCTTAAGGTAGCCAAATGCCTCGTCACCAACGGAATAAATCGGCAAACTCGAGGGGCACCTGGCAGGAGTAACTGTGAAAGTCTTAAGGTCGACTAATAATGGATATAACTCCTGGTGAACAGGCCAGAGAAAGCTTGAAGACGTGACTGTGATAAAACAGGGAGCAACAGGAAGGAGTAACTATGACACTCTTAAGGTAGCCAAATACTCGTCACCAGGCGAAATACATGGGCAAATTCGAGGAGCACCTGGCAGAAATAACTGTGAAAGTCTTAAGTTCGACAAATAATAGCGTATCACTTCTGGTGAACTGGCCAGAGAAAGTTTGAATATGTGACTATGGTAAAACGGGGAGCAATTGGTATGAGTAACTATGACTCTCTTAAGGTAGCCAAATGCCTCGTCACAAACGGAATAAATTGGCAAACCCGAGGAGCACCTGGCAGGAGTAACTGTGAAAGTCTTAAAGTCGACAAATAATGGTGTATCACTTCTGGTGAACTGGCCACAGAGCTTGAAGACGTGACTGTGATAAAACACGGAGCAACTGGCAGGAGTAACTATGACACTCTTAAGGTAGCCAAATGCTCGTCACCAGGCGAAACACACAGGAAAACTCGAGGAGCACCTGGCAGAAATAAATGTGAAAGTCTTAAGTTCGACAAATAAAGGCGTATCACTTCTGGTGAAATTGCCAGATAATGCTTGAAGATGCGACTATGGTAAAACGGGGAGCAATTGGTAGGAGTAACTGTGACACTCTTAAGATAGCCAAATGCCTCGCCACTAGGCGGAATAAATCGGCAAACTCGAGGAGCACCTAGCAGAAATAACTGTGAATGTCTCAAGGTCGACAATTAAAGGCGTATCGCTTGTGGTGAACTGACCCGAGAAAGCTTGAAGATTTGACTGTGTTAAAATGGGGAGCAACTTGCAGGAGTAACTATGACTCTCTTAAGGTAGTCAAATGCCTTGTAACCAATGGAATAAATCGGCAAGCTCGAGGAGCACCTGGCAGGAGTAACTATGAAAGTCTTAAGGTCGACAAATAACAGTGTATCACTTCTGGTGAACTGGCCAGAGAAAGCTTGAAGACGGGACAGTGATAAAACAGGGAGCATCTGGCAGGAGCAACTATGACACTCGTAATGAAGCCAATTGTCCGTCACCAGGCGAAATACATCTGTAACTGGAGGAGCACCTGGCAGAAATAACTTGGAAAGTCTACAGTTCGACAAGTAATGGCGTATCACTTCTGGTGAACTGGCCAGAGAGTTTCAAGACGTGACTGTGATAAAACACGGAGCAACTGGCAGGAGTAACTATGACACTCTTAAGGTAGCCAAATGCTCGTCACCAGGCGAAATACATAGGAAAACTCGAGGAGCACCTGGCAGAAATAAATGTGAAAGTCTTACGTTCGACAAATAAAGGCGTATCACTTCTGGTGAACTGGCCAGAGAAAGCTTGAATATGTGACTATGGTAAAACGGGGAGCAACTGGTAGGAGTAACTATGATTCTCTTAAGGTAGCCAAATGCCTCGTCACCAACGGAATAAATCGGCAAACTCGAGGAGCATCTAGCAGAAATAACTGTGAAAGTCTTAAGGTCGACAAATAAAGGCGTATCGCTTGTGCTGAACTGTCCCGAGAAAGCTTGAAGATTTTACAGTGTTAAAATGGGGAGCAACTTGCAGGAGTAACTGTGACTCTCTTAAGGTTGCCAATGCTCGTCGCCCAGCCAAAAACATCGGAAAACTCGAGTAGCACCTGGCAGAAATAACTGTGAAAGTCTTAAGGTCGACAACTAATGGCGTATCGCTTCTGATGAACTGGCCAGAGAAAGCTTGAATATGTGACTATGGTAAAACGGGGAGCAATTGGTAGGACTAACTATGACTCTCTTAAGGTAGCCAAATACCTCGTCACCAGACGGAATAAATCGGCAAACTCGAGGAGCACCTAGCAGATATAACTGTGAAAGTCTTAAGGTCGACAAATAATGACGTATCGCTTGTGCTGAACTGGCCCGAGAAAGCTTGAAGATTTTACTGTGTTAAAACGGAGAGCAACTTGCAGGAGTAACTGTGACTCTCTTAAGGTTGCCATTGCTCGTCGCCCAGCAAAAAACATCGGATAACTCGAGGAGCACCTGGCAAAAATAACTGTGAAAGTCTTGAGGTCGACAAATAATGGCGTATCGCTTCTGATGAACTGGCCAGAGAAAGCTTGAGTATGTGACTATGGTAAAACGGGGAGCAACTGGTATGAGTAACTATGACTCTCTTAAGGTAGCCAAATGCCTCGTCACCAACGGAATAAATCGGCAAACTCGAGGGGCACCTGGCAGGAGTAACTGTGAAAGTCTTAAGGTCGACTAATAATGGATATAACTCCTGGTGAACAGGCCAGAGAAAGCTTGAAGACGTGACTGTGATAAAACAGGGAGCAACAGGAAGGAGTAACTATGACACTCTTAAGGTAGCCAAATACTCGTCACCAGGCGAAATACATGGGCAAATTCGAGGAGCACCTGGCAGAAATAACTGTAAAGTCTTAAGTTCGACAAATAATAGCGTATCACTTCTGGTGAACTGGCCAGAGAAAGTTTGAATATGTGACTATGGTAAAACGGGGAGCAATTGGTATGAGTAACAATGACTCTCTTAAGGTAGAAAAATGCCTCGTCACAAACGGAATAAATTGGCAAACCCGAGGAGCACCTGGCAGGAGTAACTGTGAAAGTCTTAAAGTCGACAAATAATGGTGTATCACTTCTGGTGAACTGGCCACAGAGCTTGAAGACGTGACTGTGATAAAACACGGAGCAACTGGCAGGAGTAACTGTGACACTCTTAAGGTAGCCAAATGCTCGTCACCAGGCGAAATACATAGGAAAACTCGAGGAGCACCTGGCACAAATAAATGTGAAAGTCTTACGTTCGACAAATAAAGGCGTATCACTTCTGGTGAAATTGCCAGATAATGCTTGAAGATGCGACTATGGTAAAACGGGGAGCAATTGGTAGGAGTAACTGTGACACTCTTAAGATAGCCAAATGCCTCGCCACTAGGCGGAATAAATCGGCAAACTCGAGGAGCACCTAGCAGAAATAGCTGTGAATGTCTCAAGGTCGACAATTAAAGGCGTATCGCTTGTGGTGAACTGGCCCGAGAAAGCTTGAAGATTTGACTGTGTTAAAATGGGGAGCAACTTGCAGGAGTAACTATGACTCTCTTAAGGTAGCCAAATGCCTTGTAACCAATGGAATAAATCGGCAAACTCGAGGAGCACCTGGCAGGAGTAACTATGAAAGTCTTAAGGTCGACAAATAACAGTGTATCACTTCTGGTGAACTGGCCAGAGAAAGCTTGAAGACGGGACAGTGATAAAACAGGGAGCATCTGGCAGGAGCAACTATGACACTCGTAATGTAGCCAATTGTCCGTCACCAGGCGAAATACATCTGTAACTGGAGGAGCACCTGGCAGAAATAACTTGGAAAGTCTACAGTTCGACAAGTAATGGCGTATCACTTCTGGTGAACTGGCCAGAGAGCTTCAAGACGTGACTGTGATAAAACACGGAGCAACTGGCAGGAGTAACTATGACACTCTTAAGGTAGCCAAATGCTCGTCACCAGGCGAAATACATAGGAAAACTCGAGGAGCACCTGGCACAAATAAATGTGAAAGTCTTACGTTCGACAAATAAAGGCGTATCACTTCTGGTGAACTGGCCAGAGAAAGCTTGAATATGTGACTATGGTAAAACGGGGAGCAATTGGTAGGAGTAACTATGATTCTCTTAAGGTAGCCAAATGCCTCGTCACCAACGGAATAAATCGGCAAACTCGAGGAGCATCTAGCAGAAATAACTGTGAAAGTCTTAAGGTCGACAAATAAAGGCGTATCGCTTGTGCTGAACTGTCCCGAGAAAGCTTGAAGATTTTACAGTGTTAAAATGGGGAGCAACTTGCAGGAGTAACTGTGACTCTCTTAAGGTTGCCAATGCTCGTCGCCCAGCCAAAAACATCGGAAAACTCGAGTAGCACCTGGCAGAAATAACTGTGAAAGTCTTAAGGTCGACAACTAATGGCGTATCGCTTCTGATGAACTGGCCAGAGAAAGCTTGAATATGTGACTATGGTAAAACGGGGAGCAATTGGTAGGACTAACTATGACTCTCTTAAGGTAGCCAAATACCTCGTCACCAGACGAAATAAATCGGCAAACTCGAGGAGCACCTAGCAGATATAACTGTGAAAGTCTTAAGGTCGACAAATAATGACGTATCGCTTGTGCTGAACTGGCCCGAGAAAGCTTGAAGATTTTACTGTGTTAAAACGGAGAGCAACTTGCAGGAGTAACTGTGACTCTCTTAAGGTTGCCATTGCTCGTCGCTCAGCAAAAAACATCGGATAACTCGAGGAGCACCTGGCAGAAATAACTGTGAAAGTCTTGAGGTCGACAAATAATGGCGTATCGCTTCTGATGAACTGGCCAGAGAAAGCTTGAGTATGTGACTATGGTAAAACGGGGAGCAACTGGTATGAGTAACTATGACTCTCTTAAGGTAGCCAAATGCCTCGTCACCAACGGAATAAATCGGCAAACTCGAGGGGCACCTGGCAGGAGTAACTGTGAAAGTCTTAAGGTCGACTAATAATGGATATAACTCCTGGTGAACAGGCCAGAGAAAGCTTGAAGACGTGACTGTGATAAAACAGGGAGCAACAGGAAGGAGTAACTATGACACTCTTAAGGTAGCCAAATACTCGTCACCAGGCGAAATACATGGGCAAATTCGAGGAGCACCTGGCAGAAATAACTGTGAAAGTCTTAAGTTCGACAAATAATAGCGTATCACTTCTGGTGAACTGGCCAGAGAAAGTTTGAATATGTGACTATGGTAAAACGGGGAGCAATTGGTATGAGTAACAATGACTCTCTTAAGGTAGAAAAATGCCTCGTCACAAACGGAATAAATTGGCAAACCCGAGGAGCACCTGGCAGGAGTAACTGTGAAAGTCTTAAAGTCGACAAATAATGGTGTATCACTTCTGGTGAACTGGCCACAGAGCTTGAAGACGTGACTGTGATAAAACACGGAGCAACTGGCAGGAGTAACTATGACACTCTTAAGGTAGCCAAATGCTCGTCACCAGGCGAAATACATAGGAAAACTCGAGGAGCACCTGGCACAAATAAATGTGAAAGTCTTACGTTCGACAAATAAAGGCGTATCACTTCTGGTGAAATTGCCAGATAATGCTTGAAGATGCGACTATGGTAAAACGGGGAGCAATTGGTAGGAGTAACTGTGACACTCTTAAGATAGCCAAATGCCTCGCCACTAGGCGGAATAAATCGGCAAACTCGAGGAGCACCTAGCAGAAATAGCTGTGAATGTCTCAAGGTCGACAATTAAAGGCGTATCGCTTGTGGTGAACTGGCCCGAGAAAGCTTGAAGATTTGACTGTGTTAAAATGGGGAGCAACTTGCAGGAGTAACTATGACTCTCTTAAGGTAGCCAAATGCCTTGTAACCAATGGAATAAATCGGCAAACTCGAGGAGCACCTGGCAGGAGTAACTATGAAAGTCTTAAGGTCGACAAATAACAGTGTATCACTTCTGGTGAACTGGCCAGAGAAAGCTTGAAGACGGGACAGTGATAAAACAGGGAGCATCTGGCAGGAGCAACTATGACACTCGTAATGTAGCCAATTGTCCGTCACCAGGCGAAATACATCTGTAACTGGAGGAGCACCTGGCAGAAATAACTTGGAAAGTCTACAGTTCGACAAGTAATGGCGTATCACTTCTGGTGAACTGGCCAGAGAGCTTCAAGACGTGACTGTGATAAAACACGGAGCAACTGGCAGGAGTAACTATGACACTCTTAAGGTAGCCAAATGCTCGTCACCAGGCGAAATACATAGGAAAACTCGAGGAGCACCTGGCACAAATAAATGTGAAAGTCTTAAGTTCGACAAATAAAGGCGTATCACTTCTGGTGAACTGGCCAGAGAAAGCTTGAATATGTGACTATGGTAAAACGGGGAGCAATTGGTAGGAGTAACTATGATTCTCTTAAGGTAGCCAAATGCCTCGTCACCAACGGAATAAATCGGCAAACTCGAGGAGCATCTAGCAGAAATAACTGTGAAAGTCTTAAGGTCGACAAATAAAGGCGTATCGCTTGTGCTGAACTGTCCCGAGAAAGCTTGAAGATTTTACAGTGTTAAAATGGGGAGCAACTTGCAGGAGTAACTGTGACTCTCTTAAGGTTGCCAATGCTCGTCGCCCAGCCAAAAACATCGGAAAACTCGAGTAGCACCTGGCAGAAATAACTGTGAAAGTCTTAAGGTCGACAACTAATGGCGTATCGCTTCTGATGAACTGGCCAGAGAAAGCTTGAATATGTGACTATGGTAAAACGGGGAGCAATTGGTAGGACTAACTATGACTCTCTTAAGGTAGCCAAATACCTCGTCACCAGACGGAATAAATCGGCAAACTCGAGGAGCACCTAGCAGATATAACTGTGAAAGTCTTAAGGTCGACAAATAATGACGTATCGCTTGTGCTGAACTGGCCCGAGAAAGCTTGAAGATTTTACTGTGTTAAAACGGAGAGCAACTTGCAGGAGTAACTGTGACTCTCTTAAGGTTGCCATTGCTCGTCGCTCAGCAAAAAACATCGGATAACTCGAGGAGCACCTGGCAGAAATAACTGTGAAAGTCTTGAGGTCGACAAATAATGGCGTATCGCTTCTGATGAACTGGCCAGAGAAAGCTTGAGTATGTGACTATGGTAAAACGGGGAGCAACTGGTATGAGTAACTATGACTCTCTTAAGGTAGCCAAATGCCTCGTCACCAACGGAATAAATCGGCAAACTCGAGGGGCACCTGGCAGGAGTAACTGTGAAAGTCTTAAGGTCGACTAATAATGGATATAACTCCTGGTGAACAGGCCAGAGAAAGCTTGAAGACGTGACTGTGATAAAACAGGGAGCAACAGGAAGGAGTAACTATGACACTCTTAAGGTAGCCAAATACTCGTCACCAGGCGAAATACATGGGCAAATTCGAGGAGCACCTGGCAGAAATAACTGTGAAAGTCTTAAGTTCGACAAATAATAGCGTATCACTTCTGGTGAACTGGCCAGAGAAAGTTTGAATATGTGACTATGGTAAAACGGGGAGCAATTGGTATGAGTAACAATGACTCTCTTAAGGTAGAAAAATGCCTCGTCACAAACGGAATAAATTGGCAAACCCGAGGAGCACCTGGCAGGAGTAACTGTGAAAGTCTTAAAGTCGACAAATAATGGTGTATCACTTCTGGTGAACTGGCCACAGAGCTTGAAGACGTGACTGTGATAAAACACGGAGCAACTGGCAGGAGTAACTATGACACTCTTAAGGTAGCCAAATGCTCGTCACCAGGCGAAATACATAGGAAAACTCGAGGAGCACCTGGCACAAATAAATGTGAAAGTCTTACGTTCGACAAATAAAGGCGTATCACTTCTGGTGAAATTGCCAGATAATGCTTGAAGATGCGACTATGGTAAAACGGGGAGCAATTGGTAGGAGTAACTGTGACACTCTTAAGATAGCCAAATGCCTCGCCACTAGGCGGAATAAATCGGCAAACTCGAGGAGCACCTAGCAGAAATAGCTGTGAATGTCTCAAGGTCGACAATTAAAGGCGTATCGCTTGTGGTGAACTGGCCCGAGAAAGCTTGAAGATTTGACTGTGTTAAAATGGGGAGCAACTTGCAGGAGTAACTATGACTCTCTTAAGGTAGCCAAATGCCTTGTAACCAATGGAATAAATCGGCAAACTCGAGGAGCACCTGGCAGGAGTAACTATGAAAGTCTTAAGGTCGACAAATAACAGTGTATCACTTCTGGTGAACTGGCCAGAGAAAGCTTGAAGACGGGACAGTGATAAAACAGGGAGCATCTGGCAGGAGCAACTATGACACTCGTAATGTAGCCAATTGTCCGTCACCAGGCGAAATACATCTGTAACTGGAGGAGCACCTGGCAGAAATAACTTGGAAAGTCTACAGTTCGACAAGTAATGGCGTATCACTTCTGGTGAACTGGCCAGAGAGCTTCAAGACGTGACTGTGATAAAACACGGAGCAACTGGCAGGAGTAACTATGACACTCTTAAGGTAGCCAAATGCTCGTCACCAGGCGAAATACATAGGAAAACTCGAGGAGCACCTGGCACAAATAAATGTGAAAGTCTTACGTTCGACAAATAAAGGCGTATCACTTCTGGTGAACTGGCCAGAGAAAGCTTGAATATGTGACTATGGTAAAACGGGGAGCAATTGGTAGGAGTAACTATGATTCTCTTAAGGTAGCCAAATGCCTCGTCACCAACGGAATAAATCGGCAAACTCGAGGAGCATCTAGCAGAAATAACTGTGAAAGTCTTAAGGTCGACAAATAAAGGCGTATCGCTTGTGCTGAACTGTCCCGAGAAAGCTTGAAGATTTTACAGTGTTAAAATGGGGAGCAACTTGCAGGAGTAACTGTGACTCTCTTAAGGTTGCCAATGCTCGTCGCCCAGCCAAAAACATCGGAAAACTCGAGTAGCACCTGGCAGAAATAACTGTGAAAGTCTTAAGGTCGACAACTAATGACGTATCGCTTCTGATGAACTGGCCAGAGAAAGCTTGAATATGTGACTATGGTAAAACGGGGAGCAATTGGTAGGACTAACTATGACTCTCTTAAGGTAGCCAAATACCTCGTCACCAGACGGAATAAATCGGCAAACTCGAGGAGCACCTAGCAGATATAACTGTGAAAGTCTTAAGGTCGACAAATAATGACGTATCGCTTGTGCTGAACTGGCCCGAGAAAGCTTGAAGATTTTACTGTGTTAAAACGGAGAGCAACTTGCAGGAGTAACTGTGACTCTCTTAAGGTTGCCATTGCTCGTCGCCCAGCAAGAAACATCGGATAACTCGAGGAGCACCTGGCAGAAATAACTGTGAAAGTCTTGAGGTCGACAAATAATGGCGTATCGCTTCTGATGAACTGGCCAGAGAAAGCTTGAGTATGTGACTATGGTAAAACGGGGAGCAACTGGTATGAGTAACTATGACTCTCTTAAGGTAGCCAAATGCCTCGTCACCAACGGAATAAATCGGCAAACTCGAGGGGCACCTGGCAGGAGTAACTGTGAAAGTCTTAAGGTCGACTAATAATGGATATAACTCCTGGTGAACAGGCCAGAGAAAGCTTGAAGACGTGACTGTGATAAAACAGGGAGCAACAGGAAGGAGTAACTATGACACTCTTAAGGTAGCCAAATACTCGTCACCAGGCGAAATACATGGGCAAATTCGAGGAGCACCTGGCAGAAATAACTGTGAAAGTCTTAAGTTCGACAAATAATAGCGTATCACTTCTGGTGAACTGGCCAGAGAAAGTTTGAATATGTGACTATGGTAAAACGGGGAGCAATTGGTATGAGTAACAATGACTCTCTTAAGGTAGAAAAATGCCTCGTCACAATCGGAATAAATTGGCAAACCCGAGGAGCACCTGGCAGGAGTAACTGTGAAAGTCTTAAAGTCGACAAATAATGGTGTATCACTTCTGGTGAACTGGCCACAGAGCTTGAAGACGTGACTGTGATAAAACACGGAGCAACTGGCAGGAGTAACTATGACACTCTTAAGGTAGCCAAATGCTCGTCACCAGGCGAAATACATAGGAAAACTCGAGGAGCACCTGGCAGAAATAAATGTGAAAGTCTTACGTTCGACAAATAAAGGCGTATCACTTCTGGTGAAATTGCCAGATAATGCTTGAAGATGCGACTATGGTAAAACGGGGAGCAATTGGTAGGAGTAACTGTGACACTCTTAAGATAGCCAAATGCCTCGCCACTAGGCGGAATAAATCGGCAAACTCGAGGAGCACCTAGCAGAAATAGCTGTGAATGTCTCAAGGTCGACAATTAAAGGCGTATCGCTTGTGGTGAACTGGCCCGAGAAAGCTTGAAGATTTGACTGTGTTAAAATGGGGAGCAACTTGCAGGAGTAACTATGACTCTCTTAAGGTAGCCAAATGCCTTGTAACCAATGGAATAAATCGGCAAACTCGAGGAGCACCTGGCAGGAGTAACTATGAAAGTCTTAAGGTCGACAAATAACAGTGTATCACTTCTGGTGAACTGGCCAGAGAAAGCTTGAAGACGGGACAGTGATAAAACAGGGAGCATCTGGCAGGAGCAACTATGACACTCGTAATGTAGCCAATTGTCCGTCACCAGGCGAAATACATCTGTAACTGGAGGAGCACCTGGCAGAAATAACTTGGAAAGTCTACAGTTCGACAAGTAATGGCGTATCACTTCTGGTGAACTGGCCAGAGAGCTTCAAGACGTGACTGTGATAAAACACGGAGCAACTGGCAGGAGTAACTATGACACTCTTAAGGTAGCCAAATGCTCGTCACCAGGCGAAATACATAGGAAAACTCGAGGAGCACCTGGCACAAATAAATGTGAAAGTCTTACGTTCGACAAATAAAGGCGTATCACTTCTGGTGAACTGGCCAGAGAAAGCTTGAATATGTGACTATGGTAAAACGGGGAGCAATTGGTAGGAGTAACTATGATTCTCTTAAGGTAGCCAAATGCCTCGTCACCAACGGAATAAATCGGCAAACTCGAGGAGCATCTAGCAGAAATAACTGTGAAAGTCTTAAGGTCGACAAATAAAGGCGTATCGCTTGTGCTGAACTGTCCCGAGAAAGCTTGAAGATTTTACAGTGTTAAAATGGGGAGCAACTTGCAGGAGTAACTGTGACTCTCTTAAGGTTGCCAATGCTCGTCGCCCAGCCAAAAACATCGGAAAACTCGAGTAGCACCTGGCAGAAATAACTGTGAAAGTCTTAAGGTCGACAACTAATGACGTATCGCTTCTGATGAACTGGCCAGAGAAAGCTTGAATATGTGACTATGGTAAAACGGGGAGCAATTGGTAGGACTAACTATGACTCTCTTAAGGTAGCCAAATACCTCGTCACCAGACGGAATAAATCGGCAAACTCGAGGAGCACCTAGCAGATATAACTGTGAAAGTCTTAAGGTCGACAAATAATGACGTATCGCTTGTGCTGAACTGGCCCGAGAAAGCTTGAAGATTTTACTGTGTTAAAACGGAGAGCAACTTGCAGGAGTAACTGTGACTCTCTTAAGGTTGCCATTGCTCGTCGCCCAGCAAGAAACATCGGATAACTCGAGGAGCACCTGGCAGAAATAACTGTGAAAGTCTTGAGGTCGACAAATAATGGCGTATCGCTTCTGATGAACTGGCCAGAGAAAGCTTGAGTATGTGACTATGGTAAAACGGGGAGCAACTGGTATGAGTAACTATGACTCTCTTAAGGTAGCCAAATGCCTCGTCACCAACGGAATAAATCGGCAAACTCGAGGGGCACCTGGCAGGAGTAACTGTGAAAGTCTTAAGGTCGACTAATAATGGATATAACTCCTGGTGAACAGGCCAGAGAAAGCTTGAAGACGTGACTGTGATAAAACAGGGAGCAACAGGAAGGAGTAACTATGACACTCTTAAGGTAGCCAAATACTCGTCACCAGGCGAAATACATGGGCAAATTCGAGGAGCACCTGGCAGAAATAACTGTGAAAGTCTTAAGTTCGACAAATAATAGCGTATCACTTCTGGTGAACTGGCCAGAGAAAGTTTGAATATGTGACTATGGTAAAACGGGGAGCAATTGGTATGAGTAACAATGACTCTCTTAAGGTAGAAAAATGCCTCGTCACAATCGGAATAAATTGGCAAACCCGAGGAGCACCTGGCAGGAGTAACTGTGAAAGTCTTAAAGTCGACAAATAATGGTGTATCACTTCTGGTGAACTGGCCACAGAGCTTGAAGACGTGACTGTGATAAAACACGGAGCAACTGGCAGGAGTAACTATGACACTCTTAAGGTAGCCAAATGCTCGTCACCAGGCGAAATACATAGGAAAACTCGAGGAGCACCTGGCAGAAATAAATGTGAAAGTCTTACGTTCGACAAATAAAGGCGTATCACTTCTGGTGAACTGGCCAGAGAAAGCTTGAATATGTGACTATGGTAAAACGGGGAGCAATTGGTAGGAGTAACTATGATTCTCTTAAGGTAGCCAAATGCCTCGTCACCAACGGAATAAATCGGCAAACTCGAGGAGCATCTAGCAGAAATAACTGTGAAAGTCTTAAGGTCGACAAATAAAGGCGTATCGCTTGTGCTGAACTGTCCCGAGAAAGCTTGAAGATTTTACAGTGTTAAAATGGGGAGCAACTTGCAGGAGTAACTGTGACTCTCTTAAGGTTGCCAATGCTCGTCGCCCAGCCAAAAACATCGGAAAACTCGAGTAGCACCTGGCAGAAATAACTGTGAAAGTCTTAAGGTCGACAACTAATGGCGTATCGCTTCTGATGAACTGGCCAGAGAAAGCTTGAATATGTGACTATGGTAAAACGGGGAGCAATTGGTAGGACTAACTATGACTCTCTTAAGGTAGCCAAATACCTCGTCACCAGACGGAATAAATCGGCAAACTCGAGGAGCACCTAGCAGATATAACTGTGAAAGTCTTAAGGTCGACAAATAATGACGTATCGCTTGTGCTGAACTGGCCCGAGAAAGCTTGAAGATTTTACTGTGTTAAAACGGAGAGCAACTTGCAGGAGTAACTGTGACTCTCTTAAGGTTGCCATTGCTCGTCGCCCAGCAAAAAACATCGGATAACTCGAGGAGCACCTGGCAGAAATAACTGTGAAAGTCTTGAGGTCGACAAATAATGGCGTATCGCTTCTGATGAACTGGCCAGAGAAAGCTTGAGTATGTGACTATGGTAAAACGGGGAGCAACTGGTATGAGTAACTATGACTCTCTTAAGGTAGCCAAATGCCTCGTCACCAACGGAATAAATCGGCAAACTCGAGGGGCACCTGGCAGGAGTAACTGTGAAAGTCTTAAGGTCGACTAATAATGGATATAACTCCTGGTGAACAGGCCAGAGAAGGCTTGAAGACGTGACTGTGATAAAACAGGGAGCAACAGGAAGGAGTAACTATGACACTCTTAAGGTAGCCAAATACTCGTCACCAGGCGAAATACATGGGCAAATTCGAGGAGCACCTGGCAGAAATAACTGTGAAAGTCTTAAGTTCGACAAATAATAGCGTATCACTTCTGGTGAACTGGCCAGAGAAAGTTTGAATATGTGACTATGGTAAAACGGGGAGCAATTGGTATGAGTAACAATGACTCTCTTAAGGTAGAAAAATGCCTCGTCACAAACGGAATAAATTGGCAAACCCGAGGAGCACCTGGCAGGAGTAACTGTGAAAGTCTTAAAGTCGACAAATAATGGTGTATCACTTCTGGTGAACTGGCCACAGAGCTTGAAGACGTGACTGTGATAAAACACGGAGCAACTGGCAGGAGTAACTATGACACTCTTAAGGTAGCCAAATGCTCGTCACCAGGCGAAATACATAGGAAAACTCGAGGAGCACCTGGCAGAAATAACTGTGAAAGTCTTAAGGTCGACAACTAATGGCGTATCGCTTCTGATGAACTGGCCAGAGAAAGCTTGAATATGTGACTATGGTAAAACGGGGAGCAATTGGTAGGACTAACTATGACTCTCTTAAGGTAGCCAAATACCTCGTCACCAGACGGAATAAATCGGCAAATTCGAGGAGCACCTAGCAGATATAACTGTGAAAGTCTTAAGGTCGACAAATAATGACGTATCGCTTGTGCTGAACTGGCCCGAGAAAGCTTGAAGATTTTACTGTGTTAAAACGGAGAGCAACTTGCTGGAGTAACTGTGACTCTCTTAAGGTTGCCATTGCTCGTCGCCCAGCAAAAAACATCGGATAACTCGAGGAGCACCTGGCAGAAATAACTGTGAAAGTCTTAAGGTCGACAAATAATGGCGTATCGCTTCTGATGAACTGGCCAGAGAAAGCTTGAGTATGTGACTATGGTAAAACGGGGAGCAACTGGTATGAGTAACTATGACTCTCTTAAGGTAGCCAAATGCCTCGTCACCAACGGAATAAATCGGCAAACTCGAGGGGCACCTGGCAGGAGTAACTGTGAAAGTCTTAAGGTCGACTAATAATGGATATAACTCCTGGTGAACAGGCCAGAGAAAGCTTGAAGACGTGACTGTGATAAAACAGGGAGCAACAGGAAGGAGTAACTATGACACTCTTAAGGTAGCCAAATACTCGTCACCAGGCGAAATACATGGGCAAATTCGAGGAGCACCTGGCATAAATAACTGTGAAAGTCTTAAGTTCGACAAATAATAGCGTATCACTTCTGGTGAACTGGCCAGAGAAAGTTTGAATATGTGACTATGGTAAAACGGGGAGCAATTGGTATGAGTAACAATGACTCTCTTAAGGTAGAAAAATGCCTCGTCACAAACGGAATAAATTGGCAAACCCGAGGAGCACCTGGCAGGAGTAACTGTGAAAGTCTTAAAGTCGACAAATAATGGTGTATCACTTCTGGTGAACTGGCCACAGAGCTTGAAGACGTGACTGTGATAAAACACGGAGCAACTGGCAGGAGTAACTATGACACTCTTAAGGTAGCCAAATGCTCGTCACCAGGCGAAATACATAGGAAAACTCGAGGAGCACCTGGCAGAAATAAATGTGAAAGTCTTACGTTCGACAAATAAAGGCGTATCACTTCTGGTGAACTGGCCAGAGAAAGCTTGAATATGTGACTATGGTAAAACGGGGAGCAATTGGTAGGAGTAACTATGATTCTCTTAAGGTAGCCAAATGCCTCGTCACCAACGGAATAAATCGGCAAACTCGAGGAGCATCTAGCAGAAATAACTGTGAAAGTCTTAAGGTCGACAAATAAAGGCGTATCGCTTGTGCTGAACTGTCCCGAGAAAGCTTGAAGATTTTACAGTGTTAAAATGGGGAGCAACTTGCAGGAGTAACTGTGACTCTCTTAAGGTTGCCAATGCTCGTCGCCCAGCCAAAAACATCGGAAAACTCGAGTAGCACCTGGCAGAAATAACTGTGAAAGTCTTAAGGTCGACAACTAATGGCGTATCGCTTCTGATGAACTGGCCAGAGAAAGCTTGAATATGTGACTATGGTAAAACGGGGAGCAATTGGTAGGACTAACTATGACTCTCTTAAGGTAGCCAAATACCTCGTCACCAGACGGAATAAATCGGCAAACTCGAGGAGCACCTAGCAGATATAACTGTGAAAGTCTTAAGGTCGACAAATAATGACGTATCGCTTGTGCTGAACTGGCCCGAGAAAGCTTGAAGATTTTACTGTGTTAAAACGGAGAGCAACTTGCAGGAGTAACTGTGACTCTCTTAAGGTTGCCATTGCTCGTCGCCCAGCAAAAAACATCGGATAACTCGAGGAGCACCTGGCAGAAATAACTGTGAAAGTCTTGAGGTCGACAAATAATGGCGTATCGCTTCTGATGAACTGGCCAGAGAAAGCTTGAGTATGTGACTATGGTAAAACGGGGAGCAACTGGTATGAGTAACTATGACTCTCTTAAGGTAGCCAAATGCCTCGTCACCAACGGAATAAATCGGCAAACTCGAGGGGCACCTGGCAGGAGTAACTGTGAAAGTCTTAAGGTCGACTAATAATGGATATAACTCCTGGTGAACAGGCCAGAGAAGGCTTGAAGACGTGACTGTGATAAAACAGGGAGCAACAGGAAGGAGTAACTATGACACTCTTAAGGTAGCCAAATACTCGTCACCAGGCGAAATACATGGGCAAATTCGAGGAGCACCTGGCAGAAATAACTGTGAAAGTCTTAAGTTCGACAAATAATAGCGTATCACTTCTGGTGAACTGGCCAGAGAAAGTTTGAATATGTGACTATGGTAAAACGGGGAGCAATTGGTATGAGTAACAATGACTCTCTTAAGGTAGAAAAATGCCTCGTCACAAACGGAATAAATTGGCAAACCCGAGGAGCACCTGGCAGGAGTAACTGTGAAAGTCTTAAAGTCGACAAATAATGGTGTATCACTTCTGGTGAACTGGCCACAGAGCTTGAAGACGTGACTGTGATAAAACACGGAGCAACTGGCAGGAGTAACTATGACACTCTTAAGGTAGCCAAATGCTCGTCACCAGGCGAAATACATAGGAAAACTCGAGGAGCACCTGGCAGAAATAACTGTGAAAGTCTTAAGGTCGACAACTAATGGCGTATCGCTTCTGATGAACTGGCCAGAGAAAGCTTGAATATGTGACTATGGTAAAACGGGGAGCAATTGGTAGGACTAACTATGACTCTCTTAAGGTAGCCAAATACCTCGTCACCAGACGGAATAAATCGGCAAATTCGAGGAGCACCTAGCAGATATAACTGTGAAAGTCTTAAGGTCGACAAATAATGACGTATCGCTTGTGCTGAACTGGCCCGAGAAAGCTTGAAGATTTTACTGTGTTAAAACGGAGAGCAACTTGCAGGAGTAACTGTGACTCTCTTAAGGTTGCCATTGCTCGTCGCCCAGCAAAAAACATCGGATAACTCGAGGAGCACCTGGCAGAAATAACTGTGAAAGTCTTAAGGTCGACAAATAATGGCGTATCGCTTCTGATGAACTGGCCAGAGAAAGCTTGAGTATGTGACTATGGTAAAACGGGGAGCAACTGGTATGAGTAACTATGACTCTCTTAAGGTAGCCAAATGCCTCGTCACCAACGGAATAAATCGGCAAACTCGAGGGGCACCTGGCAGGAGTAACTGTGAAAGTCTTAAGGTCGACTAATAATGGATATAACTCCTGGTGAACAGGCCAGAGAAAGCTTGAAGACGTGACTGTGATAAAACAGGGAGCAACAGGAAGGAGTAACTATGACACTCTTAAGGTAGCCAAATACTCGTCACCAGGCGAAATACATGGGCAAATTCGAGGAGCACCTGGCATAAATAACTGTGAAAGTCTTAAGTTCGACAAATAATAGCGTATCACTTCTGGTGAACTGGCCAGAGAAAGTTTGAATATGTGACTATGGTAAAACGGGGAGCAATTGGTATGAGTAACAATGACTCTCTTAAGGTAGAAAAATGCCTCGTCACAAACGGAATAAATTGGCAAACCCGAGGAGCACCTGGCAGGAGTAACTGTGAAAGTCTTAAAGTCGACAAATAATGGTGTATCACTTCTGGTGAACTGGCCACAGAGCTTGAAGACGTGACTGTGATAAAACACGGAGCAACTGGCAGGAGTAACTATGACACTCTTAAGGTAGCCAAATGCTCGTCACCAGGCGAAATACATAGGAAAACTCGAGGAGCACCTGGCAGAAATAACTGTGAAAGTCTTAAGGTCGACAACTAATGGCGTATCGCTTCTGATGAACTGGCCAGAGAAAGCTTGAATATGTGACTATGGTAAAACGGGGAGCAATTGGTAGGACTAACTATGACTCTCTTAAGGTAGCCAAATACCTCGTCACCAGACGGAATAAATCGGCAAATTCGAGGAGCACCTAGCAGATATAAGTGTGAAAGTCTTAAGGTCGACAAATAATGACGTATCGCTTGTGCTGAACTGGCCCGAGAAAGCTTGAAGATTTTACTGTGTTAAAACGGAGAGCAACTTGCAGGAGTAACTGTGACTCTCTTAAGGTTGCCATTGCTCGTCGCCCAGCAAAAAACATCGGATAACTCGAGGAGCACCTGGCAGAAATAACTGCGAAAGTCTTAAGGTCGACAAATAATGGCGTATCGCTTCTGATGAACTGGCCAGAGAAAGCTTGAGTATGTGACTATGGTAAAACGGGGAGCAACTGGTATGAGTAACTATGACTCTCTTAAGGTAGCCAAATGCCTCGTCACCAACGGAATAAATCGGCAAACTCGAGGGGCACCTGGCAGGAGTAACTGTGAAAGTCTTAAGGTCGACTAATAATGGATATAACTCCTGGTGAACAGGCCAGAGAAAGCTTGAAGACGTGACTGTGATAAAACAGGGAGCAACAGGAAGGAGTAACTATGACACTCTTAAGGTAGCCAAATACTCGTCACCAGGCGAAATACATGGGCAAATTCGAGGAGCACCTGGCAGAAATAACTGTGAAAGTCTTAAGTTCGACAAATAATAGCGTATCACTTCTGGTGAACTGGCCAGAGAAAGTTTGAATATGTGACTATGGTAAAACGGGGAGCAATTGGTATGAGTAACAATGACTCTCTTAAGGTAGAAAAATGCCTCGTCACAAACGGAATAAATTGGCAAACCCGAGGAGCACCTGGCAGGAGTAACTGTGAAAGTCTTAAAGTCGACAAATAATGGTGTATCACTTCTGGTGAACTGGCCACAGAGCTTGAAGACGTGACTGTGATAAAACACGGAGCAACTGGCAGGAGTAACTATGACACTCTTAAGGTAGCCAAATGCTCGTCACCAGGCGAAATACATAGGAAAACTCGAGGAGCACCTGGCAGAAATAACTGTGAAAGTCTTAAGGTCGACAACTAATGGCGTATCGCTTCTGATGAACTGGCCAGAGAAAGCTTGAATATGTGACTATGGTAAAACGGGGAGCAATTGGTAGGACTAACTATGACTCTCTTAAGGTAGCCAAATACCTCGTCACCAGACGGAATAAATCGGCAAATTCGAGGAGCACCTAGCAGATATAACTGTGAAAGTCTTAAGGTCGACAAATAATGACGTATCGCTTGTGCTGAACTGGCCCGAGAAAGCTTGAAGATTTTACTGTGTTAAAACGGAGAGCAACTTGCAGGAGTAACTGTGACTCTCTTAAGGTTGCCATTGCTCGTCGCCCAGCAAAAAACATCGGATAACTCGAGGAGCACCTGGCAGAAATAACTGTGAAAGTCTTAAGGTCGACAAATAATGGCGTATCGCTTCTGATGAACTGGCCAGAGAAAGCTTGAGTATGTGACTATGGTAAAACGGGGAGCAACTGGTATGAGTAACTATGACTCTCTTAAGGTAGCCAAATGCCTCGTCACCAACGGAATAAATCGGCAAACTCGAGGGGCACCTGGCAGGAGTAACTGTGAGAGTCTTAAGGTCGACTAATAATGGATATAACTCCTGGTGAACAGGCCAGAGAAAACTTGAAGACGTGACTGTGATAAAACAGGGAGCAACAGGAAGGAGTAACTATGACACTCTTAAGGTAGCCAAATACTCGTCACCAGGCGAAATACATGGGCAAATTCGAGGAGCACCTGGCAGAAATAACTGTGAAAGTCTTAAGTTCGACAAATAATAGCGTATCACTTCTGGTGAACTGGCCAGAGAAAGTTTGAATATGTGACTATGGTAAAACGGGGAGCAATTGGTATGAGTAACAATGACTCTCTTAAGGTAGAAAAATGCCTCGTCACAAACGGAATAAATTGGCAAACCCGAGGAGCACCTGGCAGGAGTAACTGTGAAAGTCTTAAAGTCGACAAATAATGGTGTATCACTTCTGGTGAACTGGCCACAGAGCTTGAAGACGTGACTGTGATAAAACACGGAGCAACTGGCAGGAGTAACTATGACACTCTTAAGGTAGCCAAATGCTCGTCACCAGGCGAAATACATAGGAAAACTCGAGGAGCACCTGGCAGAAATAAATGTGAAAGTCTTACGTTCGACAAATAAAGGCGTATCACTTCTGGTGAACTGGCCAGAGAAAGCTTGAATATGTGACTATGGTAAAACGGGGAGCAATTGGTAGGAGTAACTATGATTCTCTTAAGGTAGCCAAATGCCTCGTCACCAACGGAATAAATCGGCAAACTCGAGGAGCATCTAGCAGAAATAACTGTGAAAGTCTTAAGGTCGACAAATAAAGGCGTATCGCTTGTGCTGAACTGTCCCGAGAAAGCTTGAAGATTTTACAGTGTTAAAATGGGGAGCAACTTGCAGGAGTAACTGTGACTCTCTTAAGGTTGCCAATGCTCGTCGCCCAGCCAAAAACATCGGAAAACTCGAGTAGCACCTGGCAGAAATAACTGTGAAAGTCTTAAGGTCGACAACTAATGGCGTATCGCTTCTGATGAACTGGCCAGAGAAAGCTTGAATATGTGACTATGGTAAAACGGGGAGCAATTGGTAGGACTAACTATGACTCTCTTAAGGTAGCCAAATACCTCGTCACCAGACGGAATAAATCGGCAAACTCGAGGAGCACCTAGCAGATATAACTGTGAAAGTCTTAAGGTCGACAAATAATGACGTATCGCTTGTGCTGAACTGGCCCGAGAAAGCTTGAAGATTTTACTGTGTTAAAACGGAGAGCAACTTGCAGGAGTAACTGTGACTCTCTTAAGGTTGCCATTGCTCGTCGCCCAGCAAAAAACATCGGATAACTCGAGGAGCACCTGGCAGAAATAACTGTGAAAGTCTTGAGGTCGACAAATAATGGCGTATCGCTTCTGATGAACTGGCCAGAGAAAGCTTGAGTATGTGACTATGGTAAAACGGGGAGCAACTGGTATGAGTAACTATGACTCTCTTAAGGTAGCCAAATGCCTCGTCACCAACGGAATAAATCGGCAAACTCGAGGGGCACCTGGCAGGAGTAACTGTGAAAGTCTTAAGGTCGACTAATAATGGATATAACTCCTGGTGAACAGGCCAGAGAAGGCTTGAAGACGTGACTGTGATAAAACAGGGAGCAACAGGAAGGAGTAACTATGACACTCTTAAGGTAGCCAAATACTCGTCACCAGGCGAAATACATGGGCAAATTCGAGGAGCACCTGGCAGAAATAACTGTGAAAGTCTTAAGTTCGACAAATAATAGCGTATCACTTCTGGTGAACTGGCCAGAGAAAGTTTGAATATGTGACTATGGTAAAACGGGGAGCAATTGGTATGAGTAACAATGACTCTCTTAAGGTAGAAAAATGCCTCGTCACAAACGGAATAAATTGGCAAACCCGAGGAGCACCTGGCAGGAGTAACTGTGAAAGTCTTAAAGTCGACAAATAATGGTGTATCACTTCTGGTGAACTGGCCACAGAGCTTGAAGACGTGACTGTGATAAAACACGGAGCAACTGGCAGGAGTAACTATGACACTCTTAAGGTAGCCAAATGCTCGTCACCAGGCGAAATACATAGGAAAACTCGAGGAGCACCTGGCAGAAATAACTGTGAAAGTCTTAAGGTCGACAACTAATGGCGTATCGCTTCTGATGAACTGGCCAGAGAAAGCTTGAATATGTGACTATGGTAAAACGGGGAGCAATTGGTAGGACTAACTATGACTCTCTTAAGGTAGCCAAATACCTCGTCACCAGACGGAATAAATCGGCAAATTCGAGGAGCACCTAGCAGATATAACTGTGAAAGTCTTAAGGTCGACAAATAATGACGTATCGCTTGTGCTGAACTGGCCCGAGAAAGCTTGAAGATTTTACTGTGTTAAAACGGAGAGCAACTTGCAGGAGTAACTGTGACTCTCTTAAGGTTGCCATTGCTCGTCGCCCAGCAAAAAACATCGGATAACTCGAGGAGCACCTGGCAGAAATAACTGTGAAAGTCTTAAGGTCGACAAATAATGGCGTATCGCTTCTGATGAACTGGCCAGAGAAAGCTTGAGTATGTGACTATGGTAAAACGGGGAGCAACTGGTATGAGTAACTATGACTCTCTTAAGGTAGCCAAATGCCTCGTCACCAACGGAATAAATCGGCAAACTCGAGGGGCACCTGGCAGGAGTAACTGTGAAAGTCTTAAGGTCGACTAATAATGGATATAACTCCTGGTGAACAGGCCAGAGAAAGCTTGAAGACGTGACTGTGATAAAACAGGGAGCAACAGGAAGGAGTAACTATGACACTCTTAAGGTAGCCAAATACTCGTCACCAGGCGAAATACATGGGCAAATTCGAGGAGCACCTGGCATAAATAACTGTGAAAGTCTTAAGTTCGACAAATAATAGCGTATCACTTCTGGTGAACTGGCCAGAGAAAGTTTGAATATGTGACTATGGTAAAACGGGGAGCAATTGGTATGAGTAACAATGACTCTCTTAAGGTAGAAAAATGCCTCGTCACAAACGGAATAAATTGGCAAACCCGAGGAGCACCTGGCAGGAGTAACTGTGAAAGTCTTAAAGTCGACAAATAATGGTGTATCACTTCTGGTGAACTGGCCACAGAGCTTGAAGACGTGACTGTGATAAAACACGGAGCAACTGGCAGGAGTAACTATGACACTCTTAAGGTAGCCAAATGCTCGTCACCAGGCGAAATACATAGGAAAACTCGAGGAGCACCTGGCAGAAATAACTGTGAAAGTCTTAAGGTCGACAACTAATGGCGTATCGCTTCTGATGAACTGGCCAGAGAAAGCTTGAATATGTGACTATGGTAAAACGGGGAGCAATTGGTAGGACTAACTATGACTCTCTTAAGGTAGCCAAATACCTCGTCACCAGACGGAATAAATCGGCAAATTCGAGGAGCACCTAGCAGATATAAGTGTGAAAGTCTTAAGGTCGACAAATAATGACGTATCGCTTGTGCTGAACTGGCCCGAGAAAGCTTGAAGATTTTACTGTGTTAAAACGGAGAGGAACTTGCAGGAGTAACTGTGACTCTCTTAAGGTTGCCATTGCTCGTCGCCCAGCAAAAAACATCGGATAACTCGAGGAGCACCTGGCAGAAATAACTGCGAAAGTCTTAAGGTCGACAAATAATGGCGTATCGCTTCTGATGAACTGGCCAGAGAAAGCTTGAGTATGTGACTATGGTAAAACGGGGAGCAACTGGTATGAGTAACTATGACTCTCTTAAGGTAGCCAAATGCCTCGTCACCAACGGAATAAATCGGCAAACTCGAGGGGCACCTGGCAGGAGTAACTGTGAAAGTCTTAAGGTCGACTAATAATGGATATAACTCCTGGTGAACAGGCCAGAGAAAGCTTGAAGACGTGACTGTGATAAAACAGGGAGCAACAGGAAGGAGTAACTATGACACTCTTAAGGTAGCCAAATACTCGTCACCAGGCGAAATACATGGGCAAATTCGAGGAGCACCTGGCAGAAATAACTGTGAAAGTCTTAAGTTCGACAAATAATAGCGTATCACTTCTGGTGAACTGGCCAGAGAAAGTTTGAATATGTGACTATGGTAAAACGGGGAGCAATTGGTATGAGTAACAATGACTCTCTTAAGGTAGAAAAATGCCTCGTCACAAACGGAATAAATTGGCAAACCCGAGGAGCACCTGGCAGGAGTAACTGTGAAAGTCTTAAAGTCGACAAATAATGGTGTATCACTTCTGGTGAACTGGCCACAGAGCTTGAAGACGTGACTGTGATAAAACACGGAGCAACTGGCAGGAGTAACTATGACACTCTTAAGGTAGCCAAATGCTCGTCACCAGGCGAAATACATAGGAAAACTCGAGGAGCACCTGGCAGAAATAACTGTGAAAGTCTTAAGGTCGACAACTAATGGCGTATCGCTTCTGATGAACTGGCCAGAGAAAGCTTGAATATGTGACTATGGTAAAACGGGGAGCAATTGGTAGGACTAACTATGACTCTCTTAAGGTAGCCAAATACCTCGTCACCAGACGGAATAAATCGGCAAACTCGAGGAGCACCTAGCAGATATAACTGTGAAAGTCTTAAGGTCGACAAATAATGACGTATCGCTTGTGCTGAACTGGCCCGAGAAAGCTTGAAGATTTTACTGTGTTAAAACGGAGAGCAACTTGCAGGAGTAACTGTGACTCTCTTAAGGTTGCCATTGCTCGTCGCCCAGCAAAAAACATCGGATAACTCGAGGAGCACCTGGCAGAAATAACTGTGAAAGTCTTGAGGTCGACAAATAATGGCGTATCGCTTCTGATGAACTGGCCAGAGAAAGCTTGAGTATGTGACTATGGTAAAACGGGGAGCAACTGGTATGAGTAACTATGACTCTCTTAAGGTAGCCAAATGCCTCGTCACCAACGGAATAAATCGGCAAACTCGAGGGGCACCTGGCAGGAGTAACTGTGAGAGTCTTAAGGTCGACTAATAATGGATATAACTCCTGGTGAACAGGCCAGAGAAAACTTGAAGACGTGACTGTGATAAAACAGGGAGCAACAGGAAGGAGTAACTATGACACTCTTAAGGTAGCCAAATACTCGTCACCAGGCGAAATACATGGGCAAATTCGAGGAGCACCTGGCAGAAATAACTGTGAAAGTCTTAAGTTCGACAAATAATAGCGTATCACTTCTGGTGAACTGGCCAGAGAAAGTTTGAATATGTGACTATGGTAAAACGGGGAGCAATTGGTATGAGTAACAATGACTCTCTTAAGGTAGAAAAATGCCTCGTCACAAACGGAATAAATTGGCAAACCCGAGGAGCACCTGGCAGGAGTAACTGTGAAAGTCTTAAAGTCGACAAATAATGGTGTATCACTTCTGGTGAACTGGCCACAGAGCTTGAAGACGTGACTGTGATAAAACACGGAGCAACTGGCAGGAGTAACTATGACACTCTTAAGGTAGCCAAATGCTCGTCACCAGGCGAAATACATAGGAAAACTCGAGGAGCACCTGGCAGAAATAAATGTGAAAGTCTTACGTTCGACAAATAAAGGCGTATCACTTCTGGTGAACTGGCCAGAGAAAGCTTGAATATGTGACTATGGTAAAACGGGGAGCAATTGGTAGGAGTAACTATGATTCTCTTAAGGTAGCCAAATGCCTCGTCACCAACGGAATAAATCGGCAAACTCGAGGAGCATCTAGCAGAAATAACTGTGAAAGTCTTAAGGTCGACAAATAAAGGCGTATCGCTTGTGCTGAACTGTCCCGAGAAAGCTTGAAGATTTTACAGTGTTAAAATGGGGAGCAACTTGCAGGAGTAACTGTGACTCTCTTAAGGTTGCCAATGCTCGTCGCCCAGCCAAAAACATCGGAAAACTCGAGTAGCACCTGGCAGAAATAACTGTGAAAGTCTTAAGGTCGACAACTAATGGCGTATCGCTTCTGATGAACTGGCCAGAGAAAGCTTGAATATGTGACTATGGTAAAACGGGGAGCAATTGGTAGGACTAACTATGACTCTCTTAAGGTAGCCAAATACCTCGTCACCAGACGGAATAAATCGGCAAACTCGAGGAGCACCTAGCAGATATAACTGTGAAAGTCTTAAGGTCGACAAATAATGACGTATCGCTTGTGCTGAACTGGCCCGAGAAAGCTTGAAGATTTTACTGTGTTAAAACGGAGAGCAACTTGCAGGAGTAACTGTGACTCTCTTAAGGTTGCCATTGCTCGTCGCCCAGCAAAAAACATCGGATAACTCGAGGAGCACCTGGCAGAAATAACTGTGAAAGTCTTGAGGTCGACAAATAATGGCGTATCGCTTCTGATGAACTGGCCAGAGAAAGCTTGAGTATGTGACTATGGTAAAACGGGGAGCAACTGGTATGAGTAACTATGACTCTCTTAAGGTAGCCAAATGCCTCGTCACCAACGGAATAAATCGGCAAACTCGAGGGGCACCTGGCAGGAGTAACTGTGAAAGTCTTAAGGTCGACTAATAATGGATATAACTCCTGGTGAACAGGCCAGAGAAGGCTTGAAGACGTGACTGTGATAAAACAGGGAGCAACAGGAAGGAGTAACTATGACACTCTTAAGGTAGCCAAATACTCGTCACCAGGCGAAATACATGGGCAAATTCGAGGAGCACCTGGCAGAAATAACTGTGAAAGTCTTAAGTTCGACAAATAATAGCGTATCACTTCTGGTGAACTGGACAGAGAAAGTTTGAATATGTGACTATGGTAAAACGGGGAGCAATTGGTATGAGTAACAATGACTCTCTTAAGGTAGAAAAATGCCTCGTCACAAACGGAATAAATTGGCAAACCCGAGGAGCACCTGGCAGGAGTAACTGTGAAAGTCTTAAAGTCGACAAATAATGGTGTATCACTTCTGGTGAACTGGCCACAGAGCTTGAAGACGTGACTGTGATAAAACACGGAGCAACTGGCAGGAGTAACTATGACACTCTTAAGGTAGCCAAATGCTCGTCACCAGGCGAAATACATAGGAAAACTCGAGGAGCACCTGGCAGAAATAACTGTGAAAGTCTTAAGGTCGACAACTAATGGCGTATCGCTTCTGATGAACTGGCCAGAGAAAGCTTGAATATGTGACTATGGTAAAACGGGGAGCAATTGGTAGGACTAACTATGACTCTCTTAAGGTAGCCAAATACCTCGTCACCAGACGGAATAAATCGGCAAATTCGAGGAGCACCTAGCAGATATAACTGTGAAAGTCTTAAGGTCGACAAATAATGACGTATCGCTTGTGCTGAACTGGCCCGAGAAAGCTTGAAGATTTTACTGTGTTAAAACGGAGAGCAACTTGCAGGAGTAACTGTGACTCTCTTAAGGTTGCCATTGCTCGTCGCCCAGCAAAAAACATCGGATAACTCGAGGAGCACCTGGCAGAAATAACTGTGAAAGTCTTAAGGTCGACAAATAATGGCGTATCGCTTCTGATGAACTGGCCAGAGAAAGCTTGAGTATGTGACTATGGTAAAACGGGGAGCAACTGGTATGAGTAACTATGACTCTCTTAAGGTAGCCAAATGCCTCGTCACCAACGGAATAAATCGGCAAACTCGAGGGGCACCTGGCAGGAGTAACTGTGAAAGTCTTAAGGTCGACTAATAATGGATATAACTCCTGGTGAACAGGCCAGAGAAAGCTTGAAGACGTGACTGTGATAAAACAGGGAGCAACAGGAAGGAGTAACTATGACACTCTTAAGGTAGCCAAATACTCGTCACCAGGCGAAATACATGGGCAAATTCGAGGAGCACCTGGCAGAAATAACTGTGAAAGTCTTAAGTTCGACAAATAATAGCGTATCACTTCTGGTGAACTGGCCAGAGAAAGTTTGAATATGTGACTATGGTAAAACGGGGAGCAATTGGTATGAGTAACAATGACTCTCTTAAGGTAGAAAAATGCCTCGTCACAAACGGAATAAATTGGCAAACCCGAGGAGCACCTGGCAGGAGTAACTGTGAAAGTCTTAAAGTCGACAAATAATGGTGTATCACTTCTGGTGAACTGGCCACAGAGCTTGAAGACGTGACTGTGATAAAACACGGAGCAACTGGCAGGAGTAACTATGACACTCTTAAGGTAGCCAAATGCTCGTCACCAGGCGAAATACATAGGAAAACTCGAGGAGCACCTGGCAGAAATAACTGTGAAAGTCTTAAGGTCGACAACTAATGGCGTATCGCTTCTGATGAACTGGCCAGAGAAAGCTTGAGTATGTGACTATGGTAAAACGGGGAGCAACTGGTATGAGTAACTATGACTCTCTTAAGGTAGCCAAATGCCTCGTCACCAACGGAATAAATCGGCAAACTCGAGGGGCACCTGGCAGGAGTAACTGTGAAAGTCTTAAGGTCGACTAATAATGGATATAACTCCTGGTGAACAGGCCAGAGAAAGCTTGAAGACGTGACTGTGATAAAACAGGGAGCAACAGGAAGGAGTAACTATGACACTCTTAAGGTAGCCAAATACTCGTCACCAGGCGAAATACATGGGCAAATTCGAGGAGCACCTGGCAGAAATAACTGTGAAAGTCTTAAGTTCGACAAATAATAGCGTATCACTTCTGGTGAACTGGCCAGAGAAAGTTTGAATATGTGACTATGGTAAAACGGGGAGCAATTGGTATGAGTAACAATGACTCTCTTAAGGTAGAAAAATGCCTCGTCACAAACGGAATAAATTGGCAAACCCGAGGAGCACCTGGCAGGAGTAACTGTGAAAGTCTTAAAGTCGACAAATAATGGTGTATCACTTCTGGTGAACTGGCCACAGAGCTTGAAGACGTGACTGTGATAAAACACGGAGCAACTGGCAGGAGTAACTATGACACTCTTAAGGTAGCCAAATGCTCGTCACCAGGCGAAATACATAGGAAAACTCGAGGAGCACCTGGCAGAAATAACTGTGAAAGTCTTAAGGTCGACAACTAATGGCGTATCGCTTCTGATGAACTGGCCAGAGAAAGCTTGAATATGTGACTATGGTAAAACGGGGAGCAATTGGTAGGACTAACTATGACTCTCTTAAGGTAGCCAAATACCTCGTCACCAGACGGAATAAATCGGCAAATTCGAGGAGCACCTAGCAGATATAACTGTGAAAGTCTTAAGGTCGACAAATAATGACGTATCGCTTGTGCTGAACTGGCCCGAGAAAGCTTGAAGATTTTACTGTGTTAAAACGGAGAGCAACTTGCAGGAGTAACTGTGACTCTCTTAAGGTTGCCATTGCTCGTCGCCCAGCAAAAAACATCGGATAACTCGAGGAGCACCTGGCAGAAATAACTGTGAAAGTCTTAAGGTCGACAAATAATGGCGTATCGCTTCTGATGAACTGGCCAGAGAAAGCTTGAGTATGTGACTATGGTAAAACGGGGAGCAACTGGTATGAGTAACTATGACTCTCTTAAGGTAGCCAAATGCCTCGTCACCAACGGAATAAATCGGCAAACTCGTGGGGCACCTGGCAGGAGTAACTGTGAGAGTCTTAAGGTCGACTAATAATGGATATAACTCCTGGTGAACAGGCCAGAGAAAACTTGAAGACGTGACTGTGATAAAACAGGGAGCAACAGGAAGGAGTAACTATGACACTCTTAAGGTAGCCAAATACTCGTCACCAGGCGAAATACATGGGCAAATTCGAGGAGCACCTGGCAGAAATAACTGTGAAAGTCTTAAGTTCGACAAATAATAGCGTATCACTTCTGGTGAACTGGCCAGAGAAAGTTTGAATATGTGACTATGGTAAAACGGGGAGCAATTGGTATGAGTAACAATGACTCTCTTAAGGTAGAAAAATGCCTCGTCACAAACGGAATAAATTGGCAAACCCGAGGAGCACCTGGCAGGAGTAACTGTGAAAGTCTTAAAGTCGACAAATAATGGTGTATCACTTCTGGTGAACTGGCCACAGAGCTTGAAGACGTGACTGTGATAAAACACGGAGCAACTGGCAGGAGTAACTATGACACTCTTAAGGTAGCCAAATGCTCGTCACCAGGCGAAATACATAGGAAAACTCGAGGAGCACCTGGCAGAAATAAATGTGAAAGTCTTAAGTTCGACAAATAAAGGCGTATCACTTCTGGTGAAATTGCCAGATAATGCTTGAAGATGCGACTATGGTAAAACGGGGAGCAATTGGTAGGAGTAACTGTGACACTCTTAAGATAGCCAAATGCCTCGCCACTAGGCGGAATAAATCGGCAAACTCGAGGAGCACCTAGCAGAAATAACTGTGAATGTCTCAAGGTCGACAATTAAAGGCGTATCGCTTGTGGTGAACTGGCCCGAGAAAGCTTGAAGATTTGACTGTGTTAAAATGGGGAGCAACTTGCAGGAGTAACTATGACTCTCTTAAGGTAGCCAAATGCCTTGTAACCAATGGAATAAATCGGCAAACTCGAGGAGCACCTGGCAGGAGTAACTATGAAAGTCTTAAGGTCGACAAATAACAGTGTATCACTTCTGGTGAACTGGCCAGAGAAAGCTTGAAGACGGGACAGTGATAAAACAGGGAGCATCTGGCAGGAGCAACTATGACACTCGTAATGTAGCCAATTGTCCGTCACCAGGCGAAATACATCTGTAACTGGAGGAGCACCTGGCAGAAATAACTTGGAAAGTCTACAGTTCGACAAGTAATGGCGTATCACTTCTGGTGAACTGGCCAGAGAGCTTCAAGACGTGACTGTGATAAAACACGGAGCAACTGGCAGGAGTAACTATGACACTCTTAAGGTAGCCAAATGCTCGTCACCAGGCGAAATACATAGGAAAACTCGAGGAGCACCTGGCACAAATAAATGTGAAAGTCTTACGTTCGACAAATAAAGGCGTATCACTTCTGGTGAACTGGCCAGAGAAAGCTTGAATATGTGACTATGGTAAAACGGGGAGCAATTGGTAGGAGTAACTATGATTCTCTTAAGGTAGCCAAATGCCTCGTCACCAACGGAATAAATCGGCAAACTCGAGGAGCATCTAGCAGAAATAACTGTGAAAGTCTTAAGGTCGACAAATAAAGGCGTATCGCTTGTGCTGAACTGTCCCGAGAAAGCTTGAAGATTTTACAGTGTTAAAATGGGGAGCAACTTGCAGGAGTAACTGTGACTCTCTTAAGGTTGCCAATGCTCGTCGCCCAGCCAAAAACATCGGAAAACTCGAGTAGCACCTGGCAGAAATAACTGTGAAAGTCTTAAGGTCGACAACTAATGGCGTATCGCTTCTGATGAACTGGCCAGAGAAAGCTTGAATATGAGACTATGGTAAAACGGGGAGCAATTGGTAGGACTAACTATGACTCTCTTAAGGTAGCCAAATACCTCGTCACCAGACGGAATAAATCGGCAAACTCGAGGAGCACCTAGCAGATATAACTGTGAAAGTCTTAAGGTCGACAAATAATGACGTATCGCTTGTGCTGAACTGGCCCGAGAAAGCTTGAAGATTTTACTGTGTTAAAACGGAGAGCAACTTGCAGGAGTAACTGTGACTCTCTTAAGGTTGCCATTGCTCGTCGCCCAGCAAAAAACATCGGATAACTCGAGGAGCACCTGGCAGAAATAACTGTGAAAGTCTTGAGGTCGACAAATAATGGCGTATCGCTTCTGATGAACTGGCCAGAGAAAGCTTGAGTATGTGACTATGGTAAAACGGGGAGCAACTGGTATGAGTAACTATGACTCTCTTAAGGTAGCCAAATGCCTCGTCACCAACGGAATAAATCGGCAAACTCGAGGGGCACCTGGCAGGAGTAACTGTGAAAGTCTTAAGGTCGACTAATAATGGATATAACTCCTGGTGAACAGGCCAGAGAAAGCTTGAAGACGTGACTGTGATAAAACAGGGAGCAACAGGAAGGAGTAACTATGACACTCTTAAGGTAGCCAAATACTCGTCACCAGGCGAAATACATGGGCAAATTCGAGGAGCACCTGGCAGAAATAACTGTGAAAGTCTTAAGTTCGACAAATAATAGCGTATCACTTCTGGTGAACTGGCCAGAGAAAGTTTGAATATGTGACTATGGTAAAATGGGGAGCAATTGGTATGAGTAACAATGACTCTCTTAAGGTAGAAAAATGCCTCGTCACAAACGGAATAAATTGGCAAACCCGAGGAGCACCTGGCAGGAGTAACTGTGAAAGTCTTAAAGTCGACAAATAATGGTGTATCACTTCTGGTGAACTGGCCACAGAGCTTGAAGACGTGACTGTGATAAAACACGGAGCAACTGGCAGGAGTAACTATGACACTCTTAAGGTAGCCAAATGCTCGTCACCAGGCGAAATACATAGGAAAACTCGAGGAGCACCTGGCAGAAATAACTGTGAAAGTCTTAAGGTCGACAACTAATGGCGTATCGCTTCTGATGAACTGGCCAGAGAAAGCTTGAATATGTGACTATGGTAAAACGGGGAGCAATTGGTAGGACTAACTATGACTCTCTTAAGGTAGCCAAATACCTCGTCACCAGACGGAATAAATCGGCAAATTCGAGGAGCACCTAGCAGATATAACTGTGAAAGTCTTAAGGTCGACAAATAATGACGTATCGCTTGTGCTGAACTGGCCCGAGAAAGCTTGAAGATTTTACTGTGTTAAAACGGAGAGCAACTTGCAGGAGTAACTGTGACTCTCTTAAGGTTGCCATTGCTCGTCGCCCAGCAAAAAACATCGGATAACTCGAGGAGCACCTGGCAGAAATAACTGTGAAAGTCTTAAGGTCGACAAATAATGGCGTATCGCTTCTGATGAACTGGCCAGAGAAAGCTTGAGTATGTGACTATGGTAAAACGGGGAGCAACTGGTATGAGTAACTATGACTCTCTTAAGGTAGCCAAATGCCTCGTCACCAACGGAATAAATCGGCAAACTCGAGGGGCACCTGGCAGGAGTAACTGTGAAAGTCTTAAGGTCGACTAATAATGGATATAACTCCTGGTGAACAGGCCAGAGAAAGCTTGAAGACGTGACTGTGATAAAACAGGGAGCAACAGGAAGGAGTAACTATGACACTCTTAAGGTAGCCAAATACTCGTCACCAGGCGAAATACATGGGCAAATTCGAGGAGCACCTGGCAGAAATAACTGTGAAAGTCTTAAGTTCGACAAATAATAGCGTATCACTTCTGGTGAACTGGCCAGAGAAAGTTTGAATATGTGACTATGGTAAAACGGGGAGCAATTGGTATGAGTAACAATGACTCTCTTAAGGTAGAAAAATGCCTCGTCACAAACGGAATAAATTGGCAAACCCGAGGAGCACCTGGCAGGAGTAACTGTGAAAGTCTTAAAGTCGACAAATAATGGTGTATCACTTCTGGTGAACTGGCCAGAGAGCTTGAAGACGTGACTGTGATAAAACACGGAGCAACTGGCAGGAGTAACTATGACACTCTTAAGGTAGCCAAATGCTCGTCACCAGGCGAAATACATAGGAAAACTCGAGGAGCACCTGGCAGAAATAAATGTGAAAGTCTTAAGTTCGACAAATAAAGGCGTATCACTTCTGGTGAAATTGCCAGGTAATGCTTGAAGATGCGACTATGGTAAAACGGGGAGCAATTGGTAGGAGTAACTGTGACACTCTTAAGATAGCCTAATGCCTCGCCACTAGGCGGAATAAATCGGCAAACTCGAGGAGCACCTAGCAGAAATAACTGTGAATGTCTCAAGGTCGACAATTAAAGGCGTATCGCTTGTGGTGAACTGGCCCGAGAAAGCTTGAAGATTTGACTGTGTTAAAATGGGGAGCAACTTGCAGGAGTAACTATGACTCTCTTAAGGTAGCCAAATGCCTTGTAACCAATGGAATAAATCGGCAAACTCGAGGAGCACCTGGCAGGAGTAACTATGAAAGTCTTAAGGTCGACAAATAACAGTGTATCACTTCTGGTGAACTGGCCAGAGAAAGCTTGAAGACGGGACAGTGATAAAACAGGGAGCATCTGGCAGGAGCAACTATGACACTCGTAATGTAGCCAATTGTCCGTCACCAGGCGAAATACATCTGTAACTGGAGGAGCACCTGGCAGAAATAACTTGGAAAGTCTACAGTTCGACAAGTAATGGCGTATCACTTCTGGTGAACTGGCCAGAGAGCTTCAAGACGTGACTGTGATAAAACACGGAGCAACTGGCAGGAGTAACTATGACACTCTTAAGGTAGCCAAATGCTCGTCACCAGGCGAAATACATAGGAAAACTCGAGGAGCACCTGGCACAAATAAATGTGAAAGTCTTACGTTCGACAAATAAAGGCGTATCACTTCTGGTGAACTGGCCAGAGAAAGCTTGAATATGTGACTATGGTAAAACGGGGAGCAATTGGTAGGAGTAACTATGATTCTCTTAAGGTAGCCAAATGCCTCGTCACCAACGGAATAAATCGGCAAACTCGAGGAGCATCTAGCAGAAATAACTGTGAAAGTCTTAAGGTCGACAAATAAAGGCGTATCGCTTGTGCTGAACTGTCCCGAGAAAGCTTGAAGATTTTACAGTGTTAAAATGGGGAGCAACTTGCAGGAGTAACTGTGACTCTCTTAAGGTTGCCAATGCTCGTCGCCCAGCCAAAAACATCGGAAAACTCGAGTAGCACCTGGCAGAAATAACTGTGAAAGTCTTAAGGTCGACAACTAATGGCGTATCGCTTCTGATGAACTGGCCAGAGAAAGCTTGAATATGAGACTATGGTAAAACGGGGAGCAATTGGTAGGACTAACTATGACTCTCTTAAGGTAGCCAAATACCTCGTCACCAGACGGAATAAATCGGCAAACTCGAGGAGCACCTAGCAGATATAACTGTGAAAGTCTTAAGGTCGACAAATAATGACGTATCGCTTGTGCTGAACTGGCCCGAGAAAGCTTGAAGATTTTACTGTGTTAAAACGGAGAGCAACTTGCAGGAGTAACTGTGACTCTCTTAAGGTTGCCATTGCTCGTCGCCCAGCAAAAAACATCGGATAACTCGAGGAGCACCTGGCAGAAATAACTGTGAAAGTCTTGAGGTCGACAAATAATGGCGTATCGCTTCTGATGAACTGGCCAGAGAAAGCTTGAGTATGTGACTATGGTAAAACGGGGAGCAACTGGTATGAGTAACTATGACTCTCTTAAGGTAGCCAAATGCCTCGTCACCAACGGAATAAATCGGCAAACTCGAGGGGCACCTGGCAGGAGTAACTGTGAAAGTCTTAAGGTCGACTAATAATGGATATAACTCCTGGTGAACAGGCCAGAGAAAGCTTGAAGACGTGACTGTGATAAAACAGGGAGCAACAGGAAGGAGTAACTATGACACTCTTAAGGTAGCCAAATACTCGTCACCAGGCGAAATACATGGGCAAATTCGAGGAGCACCTGGCAGAAATAACTGTGAAAGTCTTAAGTTCGACAAATAATAGCGTATCACTTCTGGTGAACTGGCCAGAGAAAGTTTGAATATGTGACTATGGTAAAATGGGGAGCAATTGGTATGAGTAACAATGACTCTCTTAAGGTAGAAAAATGCCTCGTCACAAACGGAATAAATTGGCAAACCCGAGGAGCACCTGGCAGGAGTAACTGTGAAAGTCTTAAAGTCGACAAATAATGGTGTATCACTTCTGGTGAACTGGCCACAGAGCTTGAAGACGTGACTGTGATAAAACACGGAGCAACTGGCAGGAGTAACTATGACACTCTTAAGTTAGCCAAATGCTCGTCACCAGGCGAAATACATAGGAAAACTCGAGGAGCACCTGGCAGAAATAACTGTGAAAGTCTTAAGGTCGACAACTAATGGCGTATCGCTTCTGATGAACTGGCCAGAGAAAGCTTGAATATGTGACTATGGTAAAACGGGGAGCAATTGGTAGGACTAACTATGACTCTCTTAAGGTAGCCAAATACCTCGTCACCAGACGGAATAAATCGGCAAATTCGAGGAGCACCTAGCAGATATAACTGTGAAAGTCTTAAGGTCGACAAATAATGACGTATCGCTTGTGCTGAACTGGCCCGAGAAAGCTTGAAGATTTTACTGTGTTAAAACGGAGAGCAACTTGCAGGAGTAACTGTGACTCTCTTAAGGTTGCCATTGCTCGTCGCCCAGCAAAAAACATCGGATAACTCGAGGAGCACCTGGCAGAAATAACTGTGAAAGTCTTAAGGTCGACAAATAATGGCGTATCGCTTCTGATGAACTGGCCAGAGAAAGCTTGAGTATGTGACTATGGTAAAACGGGGAGCAACTGGTATGAGTAACTATGACTCTCTTAAGGTAGCCAAATGCCTCGTCACCAACGGAATAAATCGGCAAACTCGAGGGGCACCTGGCAGGAGTAACTGTGAAAGTCTTAAGGTCGACTAATAATGGATATAACTCCTGGTGAACAGGCCAGAGAAAGCTTGAAGACGTGACTGTGATAAAACAGGGAGCAACAGGAAGGAGTAACTATGACACTCTTAAGGTAGCCAAATACTCGTCACCAGGCGAAATACATGGGCAAATTCGAGGAGCACCTGGCAGAAATAACTGTGAAAGTCTTAAGTTCGACAAATAATAGCGTATCACTTCTGGTGAACTGGCCAGAGAAAGTTTGAATATGTGACTATGGTAAAACGGGGAGCAATTGGTATGAGTAACAATGACTCTCTTAAGGTAGAAAAATGCCTCGTCACAAACGGAATAAATTGGCAAACCCGAGGAGCACCTGGCAGGAGTAACTGTGAAAGTCTTAAAGTCGACAAATAATGGTGTATCACTTCTGGTGAACTGGCCAGAGAGCTTGAAGACGTGACTGTGATAAAACACGGAGCAACTGGCAGGAGTAACTATGACACTCTTAAGGTAGCCAAATGCTCGTCACCAGGCGAAATACATAGGAAAACTCGAGGAGCACCTGGCAGAAATAAATGTGAAAGTCTTAAGTTCGACAAATAAAGGCGTATCACTTCTGGTGAAATTGCCAGGTAATGCTTGAAGATGCGACTATGGTAAAACGGGGAGCAATTGGTAGGAGTAACTGTGACACTCTTAAGATAGCCTAATGCCTCGCCACTAGGCGGAATAAATCGGCAAACTCGAGGAGCACCTAGCAGAAATAACTGTGAATGTCTCAAGGTCGACAATTAAAGGCGTATCGCTTGTGGTGAACTGGCCCGAGAAAGCTTGAAGATTTGACTGTGTTAAAATGGGGAGCAACTTGCAGGAGTAACTATGACTCTCTTAAGGTAGCCAAATGCCTTGTAACCAATGGAATAAATCGGCAAACTCGAGGAGCACCTGGCAGGAGTAACTATGAAAGTCTTAAGGTCGACAAATAACAGTGTATCACTTCTGGTGAACTGGCCAGAGAAAGCTTGAAGACGGGACAGTGATAAAACAGGGAGCATCTGGCAGGAGCAACTATGACACTCGTAATGTAGCCAATTGTCCGTCACCAGGCGAAATACATCTGTAACTGGAGGAGCACCTGGCAGAAATAACTTGGAAAGTCTACAGTTCGACAAGTAATGGCGTATCACTTCTGGTGAACTGGCCAGAGAGCTTCAAGACGTGACTGTGATAAAACACGGAGCAACTGGCAGGAGTAACTATGACACTCTTAAGGTAGCCAAATGCTCGTCACCAGGCGAAATACATAGGAAAACTCGAGGAGCACCTGGCACAAATAAATGTGAAAGTCTTACGTTCGACAAATAAAGGCGTATCACTTCTGGTGAACTGGCCAGAGAAAGCTTGAATATGTGACTATGGTAAAACGGGGAGCAATTGGTAGGAGTAACTATGATTCTCTTAAGGTAGCCAAATGCCTCGTCACCAACGGAATAAATCGGCAAACTCGAGGAGCATCTAGCAGAAATAACTGTGAAAGTCTTAAGGTCGACAAATAAAGGCGTATCGCTTGTGCTGAACTGTCCCGAGAAAGCTTGAAGATTTTACAGTGTTAAAATGGGGAGCAACTTGCAGGAGTAACTGTGACTCTCTTAAGGTTGCCAATGCTCGTCGCCCAGCCAAAAACATCGGAAAACTCGAGTAGCACCTGGCAGAAATAACTGTGAAAGTCTTAAGGTCGACAACTAATGGCGTATCGCTTCTGATGAACTGGCCAGAGAAAACTTGAGTATGCGACTATGGTAAAACGGGGAGCAACTGGTATGTGTAACTATGACTCTCTTAAGGTAGCCAAATGCCTCGTCACCAACGGAATAAATCGGCAAACTCGAGGGGCACCTGGCAGGAGTAACTGTGAAAGTCTTAAGGTCGACTAATAATGGATATAACTCCTGGTGAACAGGCCAGAGAAAGCTTGAAGACGTGACTGTGATAAAACAGAGAGCAACAGGAAGGAGTAAATATGACACTCTTAAGGTTGACAAATACTCGTCACCAGGCGAAATACATGGGCAAATTCGAGGAGCACCTGGCAGAAATAACTGTGAAAGTCTTATGTTCGACAAATAATAGCGTATCACTTCTGGTGAACTGGCCAGAGAAAGCTTGAATATGTGACTATGGTAAAAAGGGGAGCAATTGGTAGGAGTAACTATGACTCTCTTAAGGTAGCCAAATGCCTCGTCACCAGACGGAATTAATCGGCAAACTCGAGGAGCACCTAGCAGAAATAACTGTGAAAGTCTTATGGTCGACAAATAATGGCGTATCGCTTGTGCTGAACTGGCTCGAGAAAGCTTGAAGATTTTACTGTGTTAAAACGGAGAGCAACTTGCAGGAGTAACTGTGACTCTCTTATGGTTGCCAATGCTCGTCGCCCAGCAAAAAACATCGGATAACTCGAGGAGCACCTGGCAGAAATAACTGTGAAAGTCTTAAGGTCGACAAATAATGGCGTATCGCTTCTGATGAACTGGCCAGAGAAAACTTGAGTATGCGACTATGGTAAAACGGGGAGCAACTGGTATGTGTAACTATGACTCTCTTAAGGTAGCCAAATGCCTCGTCACCAGACGGAATTAATCGGCAAACTCGAGGAGCACCTAGCAGAAATAACTGTGAAAGTCTTATGGTCGACAAATAATGGCGTATCGCTTGTGCTGAACTGGCTCGAGAAAGCTTGAAGATTTTACTGTGTTAAAACGGAGAGCAACTTGCAGGAGTAACTGTGACTCTCTTATGGTTGCCAATGCTCGTCGCCCAGCAAAAAACATCGGATAACTCGAGGAGCACCTGGCAGAAATAACTGTGAAAGTCTTAAGGTCGACAAATAATGGCGTATCGCTTCTGATGAACTGGCCAGAGAAAACTTGAGTATGCGACTATGGTAAAACGGGGAGCAACTGGTATGTGTAACTATGACTCTCTTAAGGTAGCCAAATGCCTCGTCACCAGACGGAATTAATCGGCAAACTCGAGGAGCACCTAGCAGAAATAACTGTGAAAGTCTTATGGTCGACAAATAATGGCGTATCGCTTGTGCTGAACTGGCTCGAGAAAGCTTGAAGATTTTACTGTGTTAAAACGGAGAGCAACTTGCAGGAGTAACTGTGACTCTCTTATGGTTGCCAATGCTCGTCGCCCAGCAAAAAACATCGGATAACTCGAGGAGCACCTGGCAGAAATAACTGTGAAAGTCTTAAGGTCGACAAATAATGGCGTATCGCTTCTGATGAACTGGCCAGAGAAAACTTGAGTATGCGACTATGGTAAAACGGGGAGCAACTGGTATGTGTAACTATGACTCTCTTAAGGTAGCCAAATGCCTCGTCACCAACGGAATAAATCGGCAAACTCGAGGGGCACCTGGCAGGAGTAACTGTGAAAGTCTTAAGGTCGACTAATAATGGATATAACTCCTGGTGAACAGGCCAGAGAAAGCTTGAAGACGTGACTGTGATAAAACAGGGAGCAACAGGAAGGAGTAAATATGACACTCTTAAGGTTGACAAATACTCGTCACCAGGCGAAATACATGGGCAAATTCGAGGAGCACCTGGCAGAAATAACTGTGAAAGTCTTATGTTCGACAAATAATAGCGTATCACTTCTGGTGAACTGGCCAGAGAAAGCTTGAATATGTGACTATGGTAAAAAGGGGAGCAATTGGTAGGAGTAACTATGACTCTCTTAAGGTAGCCAAATGCCTCGTCACCAGACGGAATTAATCGGCAAACTCGAGGAGCACCTAGCAGAAATAACTGTGAAAGTCTTATGGTCGACAAATAATGGCGTATCGCTTGTGCTGAACTGGCTCGAGAAAGCTTGAAGATTTTACTGTGTTAAAACGGAGAGCAACTTGCAGGAGTAACTGTGACTCTCTTATGGTTGCCAATGCTCGTCGCCCAGCAAAAAACATCGGATAACTCGAGGAGCACCTGGCAGAAATAACTGTGAAAGTCTTAAGGTCGACAAATAATGGCGTATCGCTTCTGATGAACTGGCCAGAGAAAACTTGAGTATGCGACTATGGTAAAACGGGGAGCAACTGGTATGTGTAACTATGACTCTCTTAAGGTAGCCAAATGCCTCGTCACCAGACGGAATTAATCGGCAAACTCGAGGAGCACCTAGCAGAAATAACTGTGAAAGTCTTATGGTCGACAAATAATGGCGTATCGCTTGTGCTGAACTGGCTCGAGAAAGCTTGAAGATTTTACTGTGTTAAAACGGAGAGCAACTTGCAGGAGTAACTGTGACTCTCTTATGGTTGCCAATGCTCGTCGCCCAGCAAAAAACATCGGATAACTCGAGGAGCACCTGGCAGAAATAACTGTGAAAGTCTTAAGGTCGACAAATAATGGCGTATCGCTTCTGATGAACTGGCCAGAGAAAACTTGAGTATGCGACTATGGTAAAACGGGGAGCAACTGGTATGTGTAACTATGACTCTCTTAAGGTAGCCAAATGCCTCGTCACCAACGGAATAAATCGGCAAACTCGAGGGGCACCTGGCAGGAGTAACTGTGAAAGTCTTAAGGTCGACTAATAATGGATATAACTCCTGGTGAACAGGCCAGAGAAAGCTTGAAGACGTGACTGTGATAAAACAGGGAGCAACAGGAAGGAGTAACTATGACACTCTTAAGGTAGCCAAATACTCGTCACCAGGCGAAATACATGGGCAAATTCGAGGAGCACCTGGCAGAAATAACTGTGAAAGTCTTAAGTTCGACAAATAATAGCGTATCACTTCTGGTGAACTGGCCAGAGAAAGTTTGAATATGTGACTATGGTAAAATGGGGAGCAATTGGTATGAGTAACAATGACTCTCTTAAGGTAGAAAAATGCCTCGTCACAAACGGAATAAATTGGCAAACCCGAGGAGCACCTGGCAGGAGTAACTGTGAAAGTCTTAAAGTCGACAAATAATGGTGTATCACTTCTGGTGAACTGGCCACAGAGCTTGAAGACGTGACTGTGATAAAACACGGAGCAACTGGCAGGAGTAACTATGACACTCTTAAGGTAGCCAAATGCTCGTCACCAGGCGAAATACATAGGAAAACTCGAGGAGCACCTGGCAGAAATAACTGTGAAAGTCTTAAGGTCGACAACTAATGGCGTATCGCTTCTGATGAACTGGCCAGAGAAAGCTTGAATATGTGACTATGGTAAAACGGGGAGCAATTGGTAGGACTAACTATGACTCTCTTAAGGTAGCCAAATACCTCGTCACCAGACGGAATAAATCGGCAAATTCGAGGAGCACCTAGCAGATATAACTGTGAAAGTCTTAAGGTCGACAAATAATGACGTATCGCTTGTGCTGAACTGGCCCGAGAAAGCTTGAAGATTTTACTGTGTTAAAACGGAGAGCAACTTGCAGGAGTAACTGTGACTCTCTTAAGGTTGCCATTGCTCGTCGCCCAGCAAAAAACATCGGATAACTCGAGGAGCACCTGGCAGAAATAACTGTGAAAGTCTTAAGGTCGACAAATAATGGCGTATCGCTTCTGATGAACTGGCCAGAGAAAGCTTGAGTATGTGACTATGGTAAAACGGGGAGCAACTGGTATGAGTAACTATGACTCTCTTAAGGTAGCCAAATGCCTCGTCACCAACGGAATAAATCGGCAAACTCGAGGGGCACCTGGCAGGAGTAACTGTGAAAGTCTTAAGGTCGACTAATAATGGATATAACTCCTGGTGAACAGGCCAGAGAAAGCTTGAAGACGTGACTGTGATAAAACAGGGAGCAACAGGAAGGAGTAACTATGACACTCTTAAGGTAGCCAAATACTCGTCACCAGGCGAAATACATGGGCAAATTCGAGGAGCACCTGGCAGAAATAACTGTGAAAGTCTTAAGTTCGACAAATAATAGCGTATCACTTCTGGTGAACTGGCCAGAGAAAGTTTGAATATGTGACTATGGTAAAACGGGGAGCAATTGGTATGAGTAACAATGACTCTCTTAAGGTAGAAAAATGCCTCGTCACAAACGGAATAAATTGGCAAACCCGAGGAGCACCTGGCAGGAGTAACTGTGAAAGTCTTAAAGTCGACAAATAATGGTGTATCACTTCTGGTGAACTGGCCAGAGAGCTTGAAGACGTGACTGTGATAAAACACGGAGCAACTGGCAGGAGTAACTATGACACTCTTAAGGTAGCCAAATGCTCGTCACCAGGCGAAATACATAGGAAAACTCGAGGAGCACCTGGCAGAAATAAATGTGAAAGTCTTAAGTTCGACAAATAAAGGCGTATCACTTCTGGTGAAATTGCCAGGTAATGCTTGAAGATGCGACTATGGTAAAACGGGGAGCAATTGGTAGGAGTAACTGTGACACTCTTAAGATAGCCTAATGCCTCGCCACTAGGCGGAATAAATCGGCAAACTCGAGGAGCACCTAGCAGAAATAACTGTGAATGTCTCAAGGTCGACAATTAAAGGCGTATCGCTTGTGGTGAACTGGCCCGAGAAAGCTTGAAGATTTGACTGTGTTAAAATGGGGAGCAACTTGCAGGAGTAACTATGACTCTCTTAAGGTAGCCAAATGCCTTGTAACCAATGGAATAAATCGGCAAACTCGAGGAGCACCTGGCAGGAGTAACTATGAAAGTCTTAAGGTCGACAAATAACAGTGTATCACTTCTGGTGAACTGGCCAGAGAAAGCTTGAAGACGGGACAGTGATAAAACAGGGAGCATCTGGCAGGAGCAACTATGACACTCGTAATGTAGCCAATTGTCCGTCACCAGGCGAAATACATCTGTAACTGGAGGAGCACCTGGCAGAAATAACTTGGAAAGTCTACAGTTCGACAAGTAATGGCGTATCACTTCTGGTGAACTGGCCAGAGAGCTTCAAGACGTGACTGTGATAAAACACGGAGCAACTGGCAGGAGTAACTATGACACTCTTAAGGTAGCCAAATGCTCGTCACCAGGCGAAATACATAGGAAAACTCGAGGAGCACCTGGCACAAATAAATGTGAAAGTCTTACGTTCGACAAATAAAGGCGTATCACTTCTGGTGAACTGGCCAGAGAAAGCTTGAATATGTGACTATGGTAAAACGGGGAGCAATTGGTAGGAGTAACTATGATTCTCTTAAGGTAGCCAAATGCCTCGTCACCAACGGAATAAATCGGCAAACTCGAGGAGCATCTAGCAGAAATAACTGTGAAAGTCTTAAGGTCGACAAATAAAGGCGTATCGCTTGTGCTGAACTGTCCCGAGAAAGCTTGAAGATTTTACAGTGTTAAAATGGGGAGCAACTTGCAGGAGTAACTGTGACTCTCTTAAGGTTGCCAATGCTCGTCGCCCAGCCAAAAACATCGGAAAACTCGAGTAGCACCTGGCAGAAATAACTGTGAAAGTCTTAAGGTCGACAACTAATGGCGTATCGCTTCTGATGAACTGGCCAGAGAAAACTTGAGTATGCGACTATGGTAAAACGGGGAGCAACTGGTATGTGTAACTATGACTCTCTTAAGGTAGCCAAATGCCTCGTCACCAACGGAATAAATCGGCAAACTCGAGGGGCACCTGGCAGGAGTAACTGTGAAAGTCTTAAGGTCGACTAATAATGGATATAACTCCTGGTGAACAGGCCAGAGAAAGCTTGAAGACGTGACTGTGATAAAACAGAGAGCAACAGGAAGGAGTAAATATGACACTCTTAAGGTTGACAAATACTCGTCACCAGGCGAAATACATGGGCAAATTCGAGGAGCACCTGGCAGAAATAACTGTGAAAGTCTTATGTTCGACAAATAATAGCGTATCACTTCTGGTGAACTGGCCAGAGAAAGCTTGAATATGTGACTATGGTAAAAAGGGGAGCAATTGGTAGGAGTAACTATGACTCTCTTAAGGTAGCCAAATGCCTCGTCACCAGACGGAATTAATCGGCAAACTCGAGGAGCACCTAGCAGAAATAACTGTGAAAGTCTTATGGTCGACAAATAATGGCGTATCGCTTGTGCTGAACTGGCTCGAGAAAGCTTGAAGATTTTACTGTGTTAAAACGGAGAGCAACTTGCAGGAGTAACTGTGACTCTCTTATGGTTGCCAATGCTCGTCGCCCAGCAAAAAACATCGGATAACTCGAGGAGCACCTGGCAGAAATAACTGTGAAAGTCTTAAGGTCGACAAATAATGGCGTATCGCTTCTGATGAACTGGCCAGAGAAAACTTGAGTATGCGACTATGGTAAAACGGGGAGCAACTGGTATGTGTAACTATGACTCTCTTAAGGTAGCCAAATGCCTCGTCACCAGACGGAATTAATCGGCAAACTCGAGGAGCACCTAGCAGAAATAACTGTGAAAGTCTTATGGTCGACAAATAATGGCGTATCGCTTGTGCTGAACTGGCTCGAGAAAGCTTGAAGATTTTACTGTGTTAAAACGGAGAGCAACTTGCAGGAGTAACTGTGACTCTCTTATGGTTGCCAATGCTCGTCGCCCAGCAAAAAACATCGGATAACTCGAGGAGCACCTGGCAGAAATAACTGTGAAAGTCTTAAGGTCGACAAATAATGGCGTATCGCTTCTGATGAACTGGCCAGAGAAAACTTGAGTATGCGACTATGGTAAAACGGGGAGCAACTGGTATGTGTAACTATGACTCTCTTAAGGTAGCCAAATGCCTCGTCACCAACGGAATAAATCGGCAAACTCGAGGGGCACCTGGCAGGAGTAACTGTGAAAGTCTTAAGGTCGACTAATAATGGATATAACTCCTGGTGAACAGGCCAGAGAAAGCTTGAAGACGTGACTGTGATAAAACAGGGAGCAACAGGAAGGAGTAAATATGACACTCTTAAGGTTGACAAATACTCGTCACCAGGCGAAATACATGGGCAAATTCGAGGAGCACCTGGCAGAAATAACTGTGAAAGTCTTATGTTCGACAAATAATAGCGTATCACTTCTGGTGAACTGGCCAGAGAAAGCTTGAATATGTGACTATGGTAAAAAGGGGAGCAATTGGTAGGAGTAACTATGACTCTCTTAAGGTAGCCAAATGCCTCGTCACCAGACGGAATTAATCGGCAAACTCGAGGAGCACCTAGCAGAAATAACTGTGAAAGTCTTATGGTCGACAAATAATGGCGTATCGCTTGTGCTGAACTGGCTCGAGAAAGCTTGAAGATTTTACTGTGTTAAAACGGAGAGCAACTTGCAGGAGTAACTGTGACTCTCTTATGGTTGCCAATGCTCGTCGCCCAGCAAAAAACATCGGATAACTCGAGGAGCACCTGGCAGAAATAACTGTGAAAGTCTTAAGGTCGACAAATAATGGCGTATCGCTTCTGATGAACTGTCCAGAGAAAACTTGAGTATGCGACTATGGTAAAACGGGGAGCAACTGGTATGTGTAACTATGACTCTCTTAAGGTAGCCAAATGCCTCGTCACCAACGGAATAAATCGGCAAACTCGAGGGGCACCTGGCAGGAGTAACTGTGAAAGTCTTAAGGTCGACTAATAATGGATATAACTCCTGGTGAACAGGCCAGAGAAAGCTTGAAGACGTGACTGTGATAAAACAGGGAGCAACAGGAAGGAGTAAATATGACACTCTTAAGGTTGACAAATACTCGTCACCAGGCGAAATACATGGGCAAATTCGAGGAGCACCTGGCAGAAATAACTGTGAAAGTCTTATGTTCGACAAATAATAGCGTATCACTTCTGGTGAACTGGCCAGAGAAAGCTTGAATATGTGACTATGGTAAAAAGGGGAGCAATTGGTAGGAGTAACTATGACTCTCTTAAGGTAGCCAAATGCCTCGTCACCAACGGAATAAATCGGCAAACTCGAGGGGCACCTGGCAGGAGTAACTGTGAAAGTCTTAAGGTCGACTAATAATGGATATAACTCCTGGTGAACAGGCCAGAGAAAGCTTGAAGACGTGACTGTGATAAAACAGGGAGCAACAGGAAGGAGTAACTATGACACTCTTAAGGTAGCCAAATACTCGTCACCAGGCGAAATACATGGGCAAATTCGAGGAGCACCTGGCAGAAATAACTGTGAAAGTCTTAAGTTCGACAAATAATAGCGTATCACTTCTGGTGAACTGGCCAGAGAAAGTTTGAATATGTGACTATGGTAAAACGGGGAGCAATTGGTATGAGTAACAATGACTCTCTTAAGGTAGAAAAATGCCTCGTCACAAACGGAATAAATTGGCAAACCCGAGGAGCACCTGGCAGGAGTAACTGTGAAAGTCTTAAAGTCGACAAATAATGGTGTATCACTTCTGGTGAACTGGCCACAGAGCTTGAAGACGTGACTGTGATAAAACACGGAGCAACTGGCAGGAGTAACTATGACACTCTTAAGGTAGCCAAATGCTCGTCACCAGGCGAAATACATAGGAAAACTCGAGGAGCACCTGGCAGAAATAACTGTGAAAGTCTTAAGGTCGACAACTAATGGCGTATCGCTTCTGATGAACTGGCCAGAGAAAGCTTGAATATGTGACTATGGTAAAACGGGGAGCAATTGGTAGGACTAACTATGACTCTCTTAAGGTAGCCAAATACCTCGTCACCAGACGGAATAAATCGGCAAATTCGAGGAGCACCTAGCAGATATAAGTGTGAAAGTCTTAAGGTCGACAAATAATGACGTATCGCTTGTGCTGAACTGGCCCGAGAAAGCTTGAAGATTTTACTGTGTTAAAACGGAGAGCAACTTGCAGGAGTAACTGTGACTCTCTTAAGGTTGCCATTGCTCGTCGCCCAGCAAAAAACATCGGATAACTCGAGGAGCACCTGGCAGAAATAACTGCGAAAGTCTTAAGGTCGACAAATAATGGCGTATCGCTTCTGATGAACTGGCCAGAGAAAGCTTGAGTATGTGACTATGGTAAAACGGGGAGCAACTGGTATGAGTAACTATGACTCTCTTAAGGTAGCCAAATGCCTCGTCACCAACGGAATAAATCGGCAAACTCGAGGGGCACCTGGCAGGAGTAACTGTGAAAGTCTTAAGGTCGACTAATAATGGATATAACTCCTGGTGAACAGGCCAGAGAAAGCTTGAAGACGTGACTGTGATAAAACAGGGAGCAACAGGAAGGAGTAACTATGACACTCTTAAGGTAGCCAAATACTCGTCACCAGGCGAAATACATGGGCAAATTCGAGGAGCACCTGGCAGAAATAACTGTGAAAGTCTTAAGTTCGACAAATAATAGCGTATCACTTCTGGTGAACTGGCCAGAGAAAGTTTGAATATGTGACTATGGTAAAACGGGGAGCAATTGGTATGAGTAACAATGACTCTCTTAAGGTAGAAAAATGCCTCGTCACAAACGGAATAAATTGGCAAACCCGAGGAGCACCTGGCAGGAGTAACTGTGAAAGTCTTAAAGTCGACAAATAATGGTGTATCACTTCTGGTGAACTGGCCACAGAGCTTGAAGACGTGACTGTGATAAAACACGGAGCAACTGGCAGGAGTAACTATGACACTCTTAAGGTAGCCAAATGCTCGTCACCAGGCGAAATACATAGGAAAACTCGAGGAGCACCTGGCAGAAATAAATGTGAAAGTCTTAAGTTCGACAAATAAAGGCGTATCACTTCTGGTGAAATTGCCAGATAATGCTTGAAGATGCGACTATGGTAAAACGGGGAGCAATTGGTAGGAGTAACTGTGACACTCTTAAGATAGCCAAATGCCTCGCCACTAGGCGGAATAAATCGGCAAACTCGAGGAGCACCTAGCAGAAATAACTGTGAATGTCTCAAGGTCGACAATTAAAGGCGTATCGCTTGTGGTGAACTGGCCCGAGAAAGCTTGAAGATTTGACTGTGTTAAAATGGGGAGCAACTTGCAGGAGTAACTATGACTCTCTTAAGGTAGCCAAATGCCTTGTAACCAATGGAATAAATCGGCAAACTCGAGGAGCACCTGGCAGGAGTAACTATGAAAGTCTTAAGGTCGACAAATAACAGTGTATCACTTCTGGTGAACTGGCCAGAGAAAGCTTGAAGACGGGACAGTGATAAAACAGGGAGCATCTGGCAGGAGCAACTATGACACTCGTAATGTAGCCAATTGTCCGTCACCAGGCGAAATACATCTGTAACTGGAGGAGCACCTGGC